>NW_003852411.1:1285978-1292252 GCF_000181295.1 Otolemur garnettii
GTCTCACTTTATCATCCTGGGTAGAGTGCGGTGGTGTCACAGCTCACAGCAACCTCCAACTTCTGGGCTTAGGCGATTCTCTTGGACAACAGGCACCCTCCACAACACCCAGCTGTTTTTTGTGGCAGTTTGGCCGGGTGGGGTTCAGACCCACCACCCTCAATATATGGGGCTGCGCCCTACTCACTGAGCCATAGGTGCTGCCCAGCAATGAAATTTCAACATGAGTTTTGGAGACGACAAAAACAGTCAAACTACAGCAACAAAAGAGGAGATAAGGCATTTAAGTACAAAAGCAATGTCGCCCTGGCACAAACATGCCCAAATTTCCACTTCCGACAGGGTCGTCTAACATGGTTTTGTGATGACACAATGATCACCCATCATGATGTCAACCTCAAATGGTTAGAAACGGGCACGGATGCAACTGGCTTCCTCTAAACAACTTCGTATGTGCGTGATAGTCTTAATTTTACTTAAACATTCTTTTATCAATCAATTATATTTCCAGTCTATATCTAACTACCTGATAAGGAAACCTCAAACTTCTCCTTCTAAAAACTCCTAAAGGTACCTCCCTCAAATAGAAAATCCTTCTCTTCCATGGCCTTGACTTACTTGTTTCTGGACATTGCCCTATTCATGCTATTTTTTTTTTTTTCGCAGTTTTTGGCCAGGGCTGCCTTTGAGCCCACCACCTCCAGTATATAGGGCCAGCACTCTACCTCTCTGAGCCACAGGGGCTTCCCTATTCATGCTATCTTTTAACACTTTTATTCTAAACATAGTCTGGTCCTCTTAGTGCATCTCTATCTGAAGAATCACCCCTTTCCTTTTCCAGTTGTTCACCCTGGACTTTCCTCGGTACTATATGTCTGTCTTGGGATGTGGCCACCCTAACTGCAGGCAGCATTCCAGGAAGCACGATGACATTATACCCTGAGTTAAAAACTCAGAATGATAACAACTGTAGTACAGTCTGCAAGTGACATGGCAGTGGTAAGCTGTCAGGCTAACCTCTGTTAACCTGACTGCTAATAGCTTGTCAAAATGTTCTGAAAACAGTTCTCTAACATTAATCAATCATTGATGGTTCCAGTAAAGATTTCTATGGTTAGAGCCTTGGAAATAGATTTTGGAGTCAATAAAGTGTCCTCATGGGTGAAAAAAAGAATTCTTGTCAATTAAAATTGAGGTATGGGAGGAGCTCTCCATCAGAATATATACTCTACACAGTTTGCCTCCTTTGACATTGCAGGAGCAGTGTTCTACATACAGGCCGCCTCCTTACCCCATCATTCAACACTGCTTGTAATTAATTGGGGCTAGATTTACAAACTTCAAGTCAAGGAAGCAATGGTTTTCAACGCATCTCTGTGTTAATTCACACTGCTCACCAGAAGCTGCATTACATGTGAGAGGTTAGCTGTCAGAATAACCCAGAAGACAGCACTGACTATTTGCACATCAGTCTTTCCTGAACAATTTGATTCTAGCACAAATTTCATGTCTGATAAGCAGAGTTAGTCCTGTCCTGTGATCTCATTCCTCCTGTACCCCTCACTCTTACTCTGAGCATGCATGCATGTGTGCACCCACCCCTAGGAATGTATTCTTCAGAGAGGCACCAAGGGGCAAGACAAGAGACATACTTAAAGTCATAATTCACTTTACTTTGTGAAACGTAAGTGACAAACTGTTCAATTCTGGCTCTGAAGCTGCTCCTCATTTACCAAATGTGGGTAACTATGAGCTTCCTTATACAGCTTTCAGAGTAACAAAACACACAGCATGTTCCAAGCATTTCCCAAACTACAGCAGCTTTACAGAGATGAACTGCACTGTATCACGAGCAGCGTTGCACAGGCAATGCAGGCAAGTGTGCATCATATCTAGGTGTCATCTTGTGAATATCTCAGGTGTAAATAACCGAAAAAGTAAAGGAGACTTTGTATTTCAGACATGATACAAACTGATAAAAATAAGTGTTTAAGTGTGTCGCTCTGGATTCCTAAACACAATCTGGGCCACATCGCTTGGGTTTGATTCTACCTCTGTTCAGCTGATCTTGAATAAATTACCAAAACATTCCTTAGCTGCTCCATTTGTAAAACATTAACTAATAACCTTTCTCATGGAGTTATTAAGAGGATTCAAAATAACCAACCATGGGAAGAACAGGGCACAGTGGGAGCATCCAGTAAACACTAACTAGTACTATTAATCAATAAATCATGTATGTACATTCATCCAAAAATATTTCCCATTGGGCTTCTCCGCTAACTACAATATTTGATCTATTCAGTAGATACAACTTAATGGAAATATAGCAAAATGTCAAATTGAGTATAACAGGCTTGCTTCATGTTTTAAGCACTAAAGTATATTTGATGTTTCATTTAAAAATATCAGAGTAACATAATGTAAGCCATTACCATCTTAGAAAGATATGGTTTTCAGAAAGGATAAAGTCTTCCCTGTTATTATTTTGGGAAATGGTAAATTTACATTTGGGGGGGCATTTTTTCTTGTTTAATCTAGCAGTTTCTCCAATACATACCATTTCAAATTATTTACTGATGTATGAAATTTAATGAGTATAATTCTATGTTGTAAGAGATTGTTTACTAGTACTAGAAAATTGATTTAAAAGACTGATCAAAAGTGCTAAGAATTGGGTGGCGCCTGTGGCTCAAAGGAGAAGGGTGCCAGCCCCATATGCTGGAGGTGGCAGGTTCAGACCTAGCCCTGGCCAAAAACTGCAAAAAAAAAAAAATAACGACAACAAAAAGTGCTGGGAATTAGAGTCAGAAAAATCCCTCGATTCAAATTCCTACTTAGAGGCAGAAATGGAGACATACTAGTTAAAGAGTAAAAAGCTTCAGCTGTACAAGGTCAATTATCCCTGGATATCTAATGTTCACCTTAGTAATTATAGATAATAATATTGTGTCATATACTTAAAAATGTGCTGAGAGCATGAGAATCCTTATCAAAAAAATATAGTAATAATTTATTCACTTATTACATGTAATAAAGTGAGAGGAAATTTTTGGATGTGATGAGTATGTTTATGGCATATATTGTGATGAAGGTTTCACTTACATATACTTGTCTGAAAACTCATCAAGTTGTATACAGTAAATATGTATGGTTTTTTGTATGTCAGTCATACTTTGGTAAAGTAGTTTTTAAAATTTTTTATTCTGGTTCAGTGCCCATAGCGCAGTGGTTACACCACCAGCCACATACTCCAAGGCTGGCGGGTTTGAAACCAGCCTGGGCCAGCTAAACAACAATGACAACTGCGCAAAAAATAGCTGGGCATTGTGGTGGGCACCTGTAGTCCCAGCTACTTGGGAGGCTGAGGCAAGAGAATGGTGTAAGCCCAAGAGTTTGAGGTTGCTGTGAGCTATGATGCCATGGCACTCTACTGAGGATGAAAACATTTTTTAAAAATAACAAATTAATTAATTAATGTTCCTATTCTGCTACTTACTACCTCTGTGATTATGGAAGATTGCATTTTCCAAAGCTGGCTGCAACAATATCCCCCACCCTGACCATGCTCTTCATCCACCACGTCCTGACAGTCATCCCTTTAAATAGTAACATATGTAAATATCTCCCCCTCCTCCCCACACATGAACCTGGGCAGACCTTTATGATTGCTCAAACAAGAGTATGACAAAAGTGACATCTGTAATTTTCATGGTTTGGTCATAAAAATGGCCTACGCTGCTGCTTTGCATTCTTGGAGTGGTTATTCTTGGCACCCAGCCACCCTGCCGTGAGACAGCCCGAAGTAGTACATGTAAAGTGAGCCCTGGAGAAGCCACATGTAGCTGTTGCTGCCAAAGATGAGCGGAAAGCCCAGCCAACAGGTGCATCAACTACCAGAAACGCAAGCAAAGACATCTCCAAAAGACTACAGCCCCATTAGTCATCTGTAGTCCTAGACATCATGTCCCTGCCATGTCCCATCCAAAATTCCTGACCCATAGGATCTGCAAGATTATTAAAATAGTCATAGTACACCAATAAGCTCTATGGAGTTTTCTTTGCACCAATATTAACTGGGTGATGGTGACCCTGGGTGAGTTATACCCATGTCTACCCTCTCTGACCTTGGCTTTCCTCAGTCTTGAACAAGGGGTCAGTAGAATGTGTGCCACAAATGGCAATACTGAAGTATGAGTATTCACAGCCTTCTCTCTCCCCGTGTGGGTCAGGAATCTTTGGGTTGACCTGCTCTGAAGGTCTGATAGAGATAATACATAAAAATGGAGTAAGGAAAAACCATGGAGGTAGAGGACAGAATCACAAAAGACTCTCAAGGAATAAAAATATTCAGCTGCCTGGAAGAATTTTAGAATGCTTTGCTGAGGAACTTATTTTAGGGTATAATTTTTTAAAGTTTTGCTACATTTCTTATTACCAAATACCTTGAAAACATTTCTGAGTATTGTCCAGGTGGCTTTGAGAAGCTCAGACATTATTTTTCGGTATTTGAATACATGTTTGTGTTGATTTTAGATATGATGCTGGGCTGAAAAGTCCTTAAAGCAGGAGCCAGAGGGTCCAGTTTTACCTGAGTTGCACCAAGATAAACACAGCACCCATTACACCGTTAAGAATCTGACAGGTTCAGTAAGGACCTCATGATAGAATAACATCCAATCATTAATCACAGGTCTAACATGTGATTAATGTGTATCCTTATTAGGATTTACTTAGTCTTATTTTTATTTATTTATTTACTTTTTTTACTTAGTCTTATAATATTGTGTCACATACTTAAAAATGTGCTGTAGTGTGTTACTTCACACTACTTAATAGAAAATACGTTGTACTGGAAAAAAGAATAGAAAGAAAGAAAAAGAAAATATGTTGTGTCTGAATTTCATCCCACATTTTTCTTGCATCAGAAAAATAGATTGTTTTAATTCTTGAAAACAAAAAGTTTCTAAAATATATTTTGTTTCAGCAAATACTTACTGAACATCATTGGGGAGGGGGGGGCAAAACCTCACTCTCTCATCCAGACTAGAGTTCAGCGGCGCCATCATAGCTCACGGCAACCTCACATTCCTAGGCTCAAGAGATGCTCCTGGCCCAGTCTCCAGAGCAGCTGAAACTACAGGCATGTGCCACCACACCCACATGTTTTTATTTTTTATAGAGTAGGGTTCTCACTAAAAACACTGTACACAAGCCAAGAATAATAGAAAGAAGTATGCAAAAGCTTCTTTCCTCAAAAATCCTATATTCTATCTGAGAAGAAAAACAGTGAGCATACAAAAAGTATCTTCCTTATATTCTGAAGATACATTCTAAGCCTTCCAGAAGATGCCTGAAACCACGATCATACCAGCCCTACCTATGCTGTGGTGTTTCCTATGCGTACACAGCTATGATAAAGTTTAATTTACACAGTAGGCACAGTAAGATGTTAACAACAATAACTAATAATAACGTAGAACAATTATAACAGCATAACGTAATGGAAGTTATGTACGTGTTATTTCTCTCTCTCAAACTGTCTTAGTGCGCTGTATACAGGTAACCAAAATCGCAGAAAGCGAAATCGCTCATAAGGGAGGATGGCTGAAAACCATGACCCTAGGAGACCAGATTATAATACAAGCCAAGCATAAAAGACTTCTTGTAAAATACAGAGAAAGAACAATGCAGACCACTGAATGTACTGACTATACTGTATTTTGCAAAGATTTGGAAACTTAGATCCAAGTGCCAAACAAAGCACTGAAGAAGTGGAGAAGAAATCAGGTTGGATGTGTGAAAAGAAGGAGAAAGGGCATTCCGACTCGGGGCAGACACCAGAACATCCGTTCTTGGTTTTGTTTTATTGGTTATCAGGTTGGCTGATTTGCTTAGATTTGGTTTCCTTTCAGTCAACTGGCTGTAGCACCAAAAATGTGTATGCGAGAAGTCAGTACGAAAAGTGAAAAAGGCAGATAGGAGTAAAACTTTAAGGAGTGTACACTTTGTCCCGCCACTGAGGACCGAGCCACACCGTAAAATGGAAATAGCAGGAGAAAATATGGTGCAATGCCTAATCTGAAGGAATCATGCGGAACGGATTGCAGAAATAATTGGAAGCAGGTCAACTTGTTGTTAGTTACTTCTACATATATGATCATAAGGGTCTGAATCATTAAAAAAAATCATAAGAATTTAAGGGCTAGGAGAGTATTTTTATATTACTGAAGAAGGTCCTTTGATTTAGAAATGATAAAACTTTAAATTCCAC
>NW_003852411.1:1292318-1295622 GCF_000181295.1 Otolemur garnettii
TAAGCATACACTACTAAATATCTTACAGTTGATTTATAACCTCAGATGTCTTCTGAACCACCATCTCTCATTGGAAGTCAGAGCTCATGACACCTCAAGAGAATAGATTTCAGCATATCTTTGAATTCTCACATTGCAGAAGTTCTTAGTCAGATAACATCACAGTCGTGAAGTTTACACTAGACTAGCAGTACATTTATATGGATCTTGTCACGGTGAGGCTTACATAAATCATAACTGGAATTTTTGTCATAATAAATTCAACATTGAGATAGGGAGCAAAATTACTGGTTTCCTTACCATTCCTGATGGTTAAGGACAGATCTCAGGAAGGCATTCGATGAGTGTCTACTGTACAAGGTCGCTTATCAACATTTTATTACATGTCTCGATTACTTACAATGTTCATTTTTGCTTTGTTTCTGCAATATGTTTAGGAGTCAATAAAAAGCAGAGGAGAACAACAAAAATGAAAGTTCAACCTGTCCTGTGATTGCGACTGTGGAATCTTTATCCAGTGAACACCACAGAGCCATGAAGTTATTCCCATCTCCTAGGAAAGTCACGATTCCATGGTAAGTATTTGGAGTGTGTTATAGAAAGAGTTTTCTGATCAATTCTGGATAAATGTATGGGTTTAGATAAAGAACGATCTTATTATTTTAGGATTCAATGCAGTTCAATGTTTTTGTTTTAAATCTTGCCTTCCATGTGTCCCCTGCTAAGTACTTAATGCTAATATTCAACCAAATTATAATGAACTATAAGATTTCGATGTTGAAGAATGATTATCTTTTTATATCAAACATGAGGCTGTTCAGTCTAGTAGTCATGACCAAAGCTAGAGCAATACTATCAATCAATTGCAAGATTTGCAAGATCCTTAATTGTTCTGAATTATTTTGAATAGTGTAGACATCTTGGAAATAAGTATTTAAGCTAAACCCACAAAACCCTTTAATCAATATTATAGATATCACAATTGCCTATGTTACAAAAAAGAAAACAAAGGCTTGGTGCCTGTAGCACAGTGGTTATGGCGCCAGCCACATGCACCAAGTCTGGCAGGTTCCAGCCCAACCTGGACCAGCTCACCAACAATGACAACTGAAATAAAAAAATAGTTGGGCATTGTGGCAGGTGCCTATGGTCTGAGGAGGCCTACTGGGAGGCTGAGGCAAGAGAATCACTTAAACCCAAGAGTTTGAGGTTGCTGTGAGCTGTGATACCATGGCACCCTATCCAGGGCAACAGCTTGAGACTCTGTCTAAAAAAAAAGAAAGAAAATAAATTTGTTCAAAGTGTTCAAATAGTGGAATTATAAACATTATCTCACTCAGTATCTTATATTCTTCCTGGCCTATCTCTAAATGAAACTATTTTGAAATGCAAATAATTTTCAGCTGTTGCCCTTATTTACAAACTCACACATACATATTGCATGCATGCATATACATGCACATTTACATGTTTTTGATATACATAATAACCAAAAAAATAACTTTCCAAACTTGAAGCACTTTAAAAACTTGAGAACAATTTCATATTAACTATTTCTAAAACCTATCATGTGGACACCATTTAAAAATATTATCAAAATGACTTTTTTTCTCTAAATCAACTAGATGCTGGGAATGCACCTCTGACGACCTCCTCCCACACTTCTTAATAGTGAGGTATTTCACAGTTTTGCCCTTGCACCAAATAGGAACAATCCCCAAATCAGTTCATTTTACGATGTTCAGACAATAATATGTAAATTTGCCTGAAGACTCAGAGGGAGGGCCTTTCTGAGGCTGCTTTAACCACCTAAAAATACAGGAGAAATGATTTCGCCAGTAAAAGAATCAGCAGGGACAGGAAAATGCCAACTCTGATTAGAAGCCTTGAAAGTACTAACTGCAGCATCTCAAGGTAAAATAGGATTTTCAATAACTCAGCCTGCATCACAGCTCTTGTAAGCGGTGAGAGGTGATTGGAGGGGGGAATAGAATTTGACCTCTTCTCAGTGAAGAAAAAGGAGAAGTTCATCCATTGAACTGGAAGCTTTTAGTGGAGTTCCTGGAAGACAAAGCTGCACGCTTGAAAGAACAGAAAGTGCAGAGCTTCGCGGTTTCATCAGAGAAGGCGCTTCAATCAGTTCGGAGTTGATTGAAACTCAAAGAATTACTGCAGAACCACTGAACGGTCACCCTTCAGAGTCAACGTTCCTCATACATTTCTTGTTATGAAATTCAACAGGCATCGATCACTGCAGAATGCATTAGGTCCTTCAGAAAACAGTATGGCATATCAAAGCGTATTAAAGACCATCTCTATAAAAGAAAACATACAAATATGGAATTCATGTGAGATGTTGTAAATGTTTTCCTCAACTTGAGAAAATACACTTCTTCCTTTTCTGCGTAGAGCATGGCTTTCTTGTTTACTGAAAATCACTGATGTTAGAAGGTCTGGAGGAGACCTCAGCTTCGCTTATCTCATTTGACTTGCCCACAAAAGACTCAGTTTTCTGAAAATAAATTTTAAATGAATGGGGGCCCTAAAACGTAACATTCTACAGATGGTAACTAAGGGGTTTTTTCCCGTGTTTGTGATACACTGATCATCTCTTCTCTTCAAGTTTTAGCACCGAGGAGGGTGTCTTCCCTTTATCACGGTAACCGGGGCAACTTCACAAATCAAAGTTACTGAAGGGCAGTCCTGGTTTGTCAGCCTAGATTCCGTATCTTGAAACGAATTTGCAGTTATTTAAAAGGAAGAACTAGTCTGCCTCTACCAACTCTGATGTGACTCATCACTGATTCATTTCATTTTATCCAGAGTGATGCCCCGTATCGGCAGTAAATATCTAGTTCATGAATGAATGATAAAATGGAGAAGCAGAGAACTGAATGAATCACGGTCCTACGCATCATTAAAGCACATACAGAAACCGCACCAGAAACCCACCGACAAAAACACTAAGAAATTGAAGAAAACGTGATGTAGACGACGAAGGTGCGCAAACAGGAGTGAATTCATCAAGTAACTTTTCAGCACGGTAGTCAGAAGGTCCTAATCCTTGAAACCTGTGGCAAAAAGGATTTATTGAATTAACATATGAAATGAAGGATCTTGAGACAGGAAGATGGTCCTGAATTACCCAGGTGGACCCAGTGTAATTAGCAGGATCCCCATCACAGCAAGGTAGGACTGCAGGACAGTCAGAGAACCAGAGAAAGGAAGTGATGATTACAGTAGAAATCTGAGTGATGCCGCTGCTGGCTTTGAGGCTGGAGGAAACAGGACTCTAGCCAAAGAA
>NW_003852411.1:1295902-1299695 GCF_000181295.1 Otolemur garnettii
TATCTTGCTATTCAAAAATGCCGTTGTTCACAAAGATTACCTTCACATTCTCCATTTAGAAGTGACTGCTCTTCCTCTCTGGCATATCCTACTCACAAGGGACTTTATAATTAAAAATAATTTTAAACCTTGAAAGACAGAAAGCCAGCAGCCCCGAGTTTCATATAAATATGCAAATTTTCCTGATGACTCTTTTAAATGAACCTGCTTTCTTCATTTGCAAGAATGATAAGTATCCTATTGCACTAATAACCTTTCAATATTATTAACTATGTTTTCCTTTTATGTCTAAAATAAGTACCTGGTTGCTGGTTAAGAAAAATCTCTTGAGAGGAATGGCTGCTAAATGGTGTTTGTTTCTATAAACACAAAATATGTCATTAATCCAATTTTATCCCAGAGAGGATAGTTGTTTACATGCATTATGGTGATTTTATTGTATCTTATTAAGGAATAATGGCAAACGAAAGCAACTGCATTAACAGAGTCTTGTAATAAAAAGTTAACGTTTTTGCTATTCTAATTAGTTACACTCATTTTATGAGAGAATGAAGCCAGAGAATGGGTTACGTTTGAGCCTTTAAAAAGGACTGCCTTCCATTGGTTTTTAGCACAGGTGTGCTAAGCTGCTATGCATGACTGTGAGCAGCAAGGCCAAACAGTAGCTGAAAAGAGCTGGCGATATCTCAAGAGGTTTCTCCAAAACCACGTGCCAAAAAATAAAAATAAAAAAAAGCGTCCCAACCAAAATTGTATTTTGAACTAATTATCCCCTTGTGTAATTAATTAGAGCTGCAGTTGGCTACCTGCCCTGCTATAGGACCAAATATAGGCATACTTAGTTGCACTTGAACAGTTATGAACCCGTGGATTTGGATTCACATGTGTCGAAACAGTAGGCGCTTTCAAAAATTTGCCCTCAGCAATTTGCATCTCACTTCAAACACAGATACCTGTGTTATTTCTAACTTACCTTTCTTTAATGAATACATCAGGTATGTCAATGAGTCGCTCCCGCCCCCCAACACCTGCTACTTTTTATAATCTTCACCATTCTCTATGGATGAGGGTTGAGATCAACCCTGTTTGGTGAAAATCTCTTTGTGTACAAATACGAGAAAGACATCGGCATTGAAATATTCACTCTTAGCCTTATAAACTTCCACTTTCTTTCCTATAACCTATACCTATGAGATTGGGTTCCTTATTCCTTTTTTGTTGTTGTTGTTGTTGTTGCATTGCCTCAACAGCAACATGCCACATGTGAGATTTATATCATCTGGATTGCATTCATAGACATTAAGTGCCAATGAACCATGAGATATTGAAGCCAAAGTAGAATTCATTTCAGCATCTCTAGATAAATGTAAGGATTGTAGTTTATATCTGAACTGTGGCCCAAGCAGAGGCCAATGGTTCTTTAAAGAATCACAAGTCAATGGGCCCCTATGAGCAAAGTAAAATCCGAGTCGGCCTTTCATAAGTAGGTATATGGTAAAGGGGGTAAGGACAGAGGAAGGTCAAGAGTGGATTAGGAAAAGGGGTCTAAGAGAATTAAATGCAGAAATAGTTTCAGTACATTCTTACAAATTTGGCATCATGGTCAAATGTGAAAATTGATAATAGGCTGGAGTTATCCAGATACATATTTCTCACATAATACATGCAAATAATAGAGGAACTATTTCAGAGTTTCAAACATCTAGATAAACTACCTCAGTCCACACTTTTATTTCTTTGGCAAAACCAGTCTCCACAGACTTGGGGATTTCTCAGCAAATGTGATCAAAGTAGAACTTCTACTCAAGTAATTCAGCTCCTAAAGAACATTTGTTTTAAGCAAATTAGCTGGAGTGACTACCAAATCACTATTGCCAGTACAGCCCTGTGAGTTCATGGGAACCAAACCACCCCCAATTATTTATACATGATCTCCGGTTGCTTCTGCAATACAACAGTACCAAAGTTGAATCATTGCAACAGAGACTCTGTGGACTGTAAAGCCTAAAATATTTACTCGCTGGCCCTTTGCAGAAAACAATTGCCAACTTCTAATCTATTAACAAATAAATAAAAGTTTTATAAACTGCTGTTCCATAAGGAATAAATCTAAATATAACTTCTGTAAAATATGTTAGAGAAGTATGTTAAACTATCCCAAAGCAGTCTTTTCTTCTTAAATATCATTTTATTCCTTTTTCATGTTTATGTGTGATATGCCATGAAGATTCTAAGCTATCTTAGCTGCCTTTCTGCTTGTGTCTTCAATTTAAACATCATTAGGGCCCAATAAAATAAAACTGAAGAAACCATGACAAAGAGTTTAATGTTTATAAAATTTAAAAAAAAGAAAAACAGCTGTAATATATCAAAAAGTGTCTCCCTATACATATAGGTTTGCTTTCATGTACTGTATCTTGGACTATTACAGTGTATAGTCAAAGAGTTGTAAAAGATAAACATTTGTCCCTCAAATACTAATTTATTTATTTTCATATATTTTTCTATTTAAAATTAATATGAGGGTACACATTTTTAGATTACATTGTTCTCACTTGCAGGGTAAAGCCCCGGTTGTAAAAGGGTCCCTCCCTCCTGCAAATGCTGATTTACTGATGGCTGCCCCTCACCTGCTCTCATGATGACAAAGTGCCAGCACGAGCATCCAATGAATGTTTCTCTGTGATACGTAGTCATGTATTCCGTATCGTCACATAGAGCTTCATAACTGACAAGGCACTAAACAAGCTTTGTCATGCCCATGTTAATTCTGGGTTCACTTGTTTTCTAAACACCACGGCTTAAGCAAAATAAATTCTGTTTGTGGCTTGATTTGGGAAGCGGTAGTCTAATCCGTGTCCTACATTAGCTCGCCTAAACACAAATAGAACTCCAAGAACAGTGATTAATTAGTTCACAGATTTGCCATCTGCTTCATTCCAATCTGACAAGGTGAGAAGTGACAAATTTGGACTAAAGAAAAAGGATGTTGATGAGGTTGTGATTCTACCCTTTGAAACACAAAAAGAGGGGTGAGCTTCCATGCGAGTCAGTGGTGGGCTGGTAAATGTCTGACAACAGCCTCCCCCTCCCCGCTTACGGAGGTATAGTTGAAAATTTAAAATTCCATGTATTTAAGATATACAACTTGATGTTTTAATATATGTGTATATTGTAAAATGATCGCCATAATTAAGCTAATTAACATATCCATCAGTTACCATTTTTTGGTGTGTGTTTAAGACCTATTCTTAGCAAATTTCAAGTATACAATGCAGTATTATTAACCATAGTCACCACACCTGCAGAACTTTATTCATCCTGTACAACAGAAACTTTGAATCCTTTGACCAACAATTCTCCATTCTTTCCAACTCCCGCCCGCTGGCAACCACCATTCTGCTCTCTGCTGCTATGATCCTACATAGGTACAGGTGAGATTGTATAGTATTTGCCTTTCTGGGTCTGGTTTATTCCATTGAACATAATGTCCTGAAGGTTCACCCATGTTCTAAATGACAGGATTTCCTTATATTTTTAAGGGTGAATAATATTCCATTGCATATTTATACCAAATTTTCTTTATTTATCCACTGACAGCCACTTACATTTGCTCCGTATCTTGGCTATTGTGAATAATACTACGACAGACAAGAAGAGCAGGTATCTGTTTGACATACTCACTTTATTTCCTTTAATTAAGGACATACAAGCTGGATGGGTAGTTCCAGTGTTAATTTTTTGAGGAACTGCCATCCTGTTTTCCATAACAGCTGGGCCAATTTACATTCCC
>NW_003852411.1:1299776-1306393 GCF_000181295.1 Otolemur garnettii
TTAAGGACATACAAGCTGGATGGGTAGTTCCAGTGTTAATTTTTTGAGGAACTGCCATCCTGTTTTCCATAACAGCTGGGCCAATTTACATTCCCACCAACAGTAAGCAAAGGTTCCCTTTTCTCTTCACCCTCTCCAACACTTTTTATCTTTTAGACTTTTTTGATAATAGTCACTCAAGACAACGGTCTTTTGAAGTTGGGAAGGGGGAGGACATGACTGGCAGTGTTTGGCTATTTTTAAAGTGTAAATACTCCCAAGGCAGATTTCAAGCTATCGACCTGATATCACTGAACACAGAGGTGGAACGAGATGGACAGTGGAGCACTATTATATAGTTTCTCCTGAATACAGACACATGTAAACAAAACCTAACAGCACAGAAAACAGTAAAACATTGTACAATAATTAAGAGGTAATGCCTTTTGAATCTAAATCAGCTCACAAAACTCCTGAAAATGCAAGCCAACTATCAAGAGCTATTAAGTAGCATAAGCCTTATCCAGCACATCACTGCTGGGAGTCTATATTTGGCCAAAAAAATTATATGCTGATTTCATATTTTATGAAAGGCAAACTTTATTTCTTAATAAAGCTTAAAACAACTCTTTCACCTCTTACTCCTTGTCACACAGACACACAAACACATGTGTACACACAGTCTCCTTGACTTTAACATCTCTGAGATAAAGACCATCTACCCAGTGGCTGTCACTCTGAACGTGACAGTGAGCAATTTGCAGCGTTTTCACCGGCTTACTATAAGGCATCAGTACTGTCTGATTTTGATTATGCAGTGTTATATATTAAAATACAAATTTCCATGTGAGTTTCTTGTGTGTCAAGATTAGAATGTATTAGCAACTTTTGCATATTTAGGACATAACATAATGCCCCAGAAATTACAAGTACTAAATAGATACTTAAGTGAAAGATTAAATGAATGAATAAATGAATGTATTTCTGGAAAATGTTCCAGATTGTCCCCATCCAAATCGTACAAACACAATCTTCAAAATAGAACTTAGCTAATTATCTTGGAAATTGTCAATGGAAATATTTTACCCTAGATCAGTACAGATTTCAAACAACTTGGATACAAACAAACTTTGAAGGAATTGTAAGGTTTCCGTGTACTTCAAATGTTCAATTGAAACACTGAATTTCCTGGGTAAATCAACATAACCCACCATTGCCCAGTATATTGAAAATTTTACTGTTATATCTTATTGAAAAGTACCTAATATATAAGTAACTACAATAAACTTTTAACTACATATTGAAAGAAAAATCTTTAATTGAGTTAACAAATCAAATCTTTGATTTATTTCTGGTGATGCTGCAATTGACAATGGGGTCTTCAAAAAATCTTTCCCCAGGCTAATAACATTAAAAGTTTTTCCCACACTTTCTTCTAGACTTTTTATTCTTCTAGGCTTTAGATTTTGTGTCTTAGATTTAAATCTTTTGTCCATCATGAGTCAATTATTGTAAGTGATGAAATACGCAGATCTAGTTTCAGTCTGTTTTACATGGGGCTCACCAGTTCCATCAGCACTATTTATTATTAATAAATAGGAATTATTTTCTCCTGTGTAGGATTTCATTTGGTTTATCAAAGATCAGATGGTGATATGAGGCTGATCTCATCTGTAGGTTTTCTATTCTATTCCATAGACCTATGTCTCTATTGTTACACCAATACCGAGCTATGTTAGTCCCTACAGACTTGTATGTAGCATAACCTGATGTCTGGTAACATGATACCTCCAGATTTTTTTTTATTTCTTAGAATTATGTTGGCTATCTGGGCTTTTTTCTGGTTCCATATGAAACGAAGAACTATTTTTTTCAAGTTCATCAAGTATGATGTTGATGTTTTAATGTGGATTGCATTAAATCTCCATATTGCTTTGAATAGTATATTTTAACAATGTTGATTCTTCCCAGCCACAAACATGGTATGTTCTTCCATTTGTTAATATCTTTAGCTATTTCCTTTCTCAGAGTTTCATAGTTGTCTCTGTAGAGAACCTTCACATCCTTCATTAGGCATGTTTCTAGGTATTTTGATAAATAAATGGGACCTGATCAAATTAAAAAGCTTCTGCACAGCTGAGGACACAACATGTAAAGCAAATAGGCGACCTTCAGAATGGGAGGAGACATTCTCATGTTATAAATCTGACGAAAAGTTAATACACAGACTGTACAGGGAACGCTAATCAATACAGAAGGAGCAAACAACCTCTTTTATCACTGAGCAAGAAACATGAACAGAACCTTCTCCCAAGACAGAAGAATGGACAATAAACACATGAAAAAAATGCTAACAGCCCTTAATCATCAGAGAAGTGCAAATCAAGACCGCCATGAGATATCACCCACCCCCTAGTGAGAACAGCTCACATCAAGTCCCAAAGCTGCAGATGCTGGCAAACGTGTGGACAGAAGAGAACACTTACACACCATCGCAAACTAATACAGCCTTTTTGGAAAGAGGTATAGAGAATTCTCAATTCTCAATTCTCACTTTCCATTTGATCCCACAATCCCATTACTAGGTATCTACTCAGAAGAAAAAAGGTATATTTTGTCATAAGGACATTTAGACTAGAATGTTTATTGCAGCTCAATTCATAATTGCCAAGCTGCAAATCAACTCAAGTCCCTTCAACCCAGGAAAGGATAAAGAAACTGTGGTATATGTATACCATGCAATACTATTCATCCATAAAGAAAGATGGAGACCTTACACCTTTTATATTTACCTGAAAGGATTTGGAGAACCTCTTAAGCAATACAAGATTGGTAAAGTCAGTATCTGATGTACTCAATACTAATAGGAAACTAGTAAATGACCAACTACACGCTCACACAAGAGAAAAATTCTAGAAGAGGGGAAGTGGGAAGAAGTTAGGTAAACTCTCACCTAATGGACACAATGTAGGGATATATGGCACACCTCCTGGATAAAGGGCTCAACTACAACTTGGACTTTACCTAACAAATGCGAACAATGTAACCTAACTGTATGCACCCGCATAGTAATCTCAAATTTAGAAAAGAACTATTGTTGTTTCATCTCATTACTAAACAAGAGCTCTAAAATTTTGAAATATTTGCTATGGAAGAGAAAAAGACGTAACCTGATCAAGCTCTGTCTAAAAATATTGCTTAATGGGGTGGTGCCTGTGGCTCAAGGAGTAGGGCGCCGGCCCCATATACCGGGGTAGGGGGTTCAAATCTGGCCCCGGCCAAAACTGCCAAAATAATAACAATAATAATAATAATACTCAATGAATCTGATCAGGCTATGACTGAAAGTTTTAGAATCTAAATCATTTTTTCCCTTTTAAAGGAGACTAGCTTTCAAAATGTTTTTGAATTATTTTTCAAAACACAGTTGTATATTGAAACACAACTCTAATTAGTCCTTGTCCACAGGACAGAAATAAGGAATCAGGGAATGATAATTTCGTTATTCAGTAAACAATAAACATGAGATATTATCACACAAGGATGGATTTCGCAAAGAAAAAGCAAAACCAGGGGCGTTGGTCTTCTTAACCCCATGGTGGGACTTACAAAAACAGTCCCCACAGTATGACTGACAGGTAGGACATTGGACTCTGAAGTCACAAACCTGTAGGGGGCTTTCCACACATCACAGTGATGTTGTGTTCATGTTTGTTTAAGGAAAGCTGATGTCTGCATCTCTCTCTCCAAGAAAACTTCTTGGAAACTAGATTTCCTCTTCTGATATTTTACTTCCCTGCCTGCCTTGATCTTTGCCCTTGACTTTATCTACCCATGATATTAGCAGATAATAACTGTTTTCCCTACCAATATCTACCTCCATCTCTGACAGGCCATATTCCCAAGCCAGTTCCTCAGATAGGTTCTCAAAAGTTTGATTAACTGCTGACGCTGTAAATGCTGAAGGGAAGAGTGCCTGTTTTATTTAAAATTCTACAGTTCCTTAGCACTGGTACTGTAATATAAGCCCTTAAAGGTACCATTAAAATTAATTGAACTGGTAGACTGGGAAAGTATTCCAACATTCAAAGAGAAGGACCATCTGTTGTCAAAATAATTGCAATTCAGAGTGAAATAAAGGAAACTTTTAACATCCAAAAATAGCCTGTTGAAAGCATTTTACAATGTTATTCCACTAAGATTACCTTAAGGATATAAGTAAAATGTATCATATTCTGAATACTTGCAAATAAAAAATTTAATCCCATAAGTGTGAAGTCTATTAATCAATGATATTTATGTAATTTAAGAATTTGCTTTCTTTTACCTTTCTATGATACTAGCATATTTTTATTACTCAAATCACAAAGCTATTAACAAAAACATTTGAGACTCATAATTAAGCAAAGAACTGCCTGGGCCTGAGAAATTTAGAAGTAGAATCATATCTTATACTACTGTACTATAGTCTATCAAAAGTTTGCTTATAGTAATTCATCCAACAAATACTAATTAAGCATCAATTTTGTGGTAAAATGTGATGTTCAAGGTAATATCTAAGATTGCTTTCATTTCCAAGATATTATAGTCTATGAACTACAAATACATCAAATTGACTAGTTCCTTCCATGAAAAATCACATGCTTTGGCAGCACCGGTTGCTCAGTGGTTAGGCACCAGCCACATACACCAAGGCTGGTGGGTTTGAACGCAGCCCAGGCCAGCTAAACAACAACTGCAACAAAACAAATAGCCGGGCATTGTGGCAGGTGCCTGCGGTCCCAGCTACTTGGGAGGCTGAGGCAAGAGAATCGCTTAAGCCAAAGATTTGGAGGTTGCTATGAGCTGTGATGCCACAGCACTCTACCAAGCGTGACATAGTGAGACTGTCATAAAAAAAAAAAAAAAATCACATGCCTTAACACATTAAAAAATAAATAACAGCACTGATTATTTAAATTTTAATAATCACTTGATACATTATCTCCTAAGACATGGCTGAATTATCTTTTTCAGTCAGTTGTCTAAAGAAAAAATAAAGGTTAATTGTCTAATCTTAATCATAATAAAAAAGTTCTAGCCAGGGCAATGGTTCACACTTAATCGTAGCACTTTGGGTGGGCAATCCTGGAGGATTGTTTGAGGTCAAAGTTTAAAAGCAGGCTGAGAAGGAGTGAAACCTCTTTTATCTCTTAAAAAAAAAAAAAAGAATTAGCCAGGAGTTGCCCAACTACTCAGGAGGCTGAGGGAGGATGATCACTTTAGCCCAGGAGTTTCAGAGGTGGCAGTAAGCTATCATGACACCACCGCAGTCTAGCTCTGGGTGACCCAACCTTGTCTTAAATACAAAATAAAATAAAATAAAATAGAGAGAAAAGTGCTATGTCAAATAAACATCAAGAGGGTTGATAAAAAGTGATATTTTTGGCTTGATACTTCAAACCGTTTTTATATACATATCATTAAATTTTGTGTATATAAAATTTCTGATCATCAAAATTAAAGATCCCATAATAAATGATAGAAGTGGAATTATTTGACTAATGATCACTAATTCTATTACCACTCCTTTCTGCATAATATGTTCCATTGCCCCTTATAGTTTTTCTTTTGGAAACGTTGCTTATTCTCCAGATTAGGGTAATAATTTCCAAGGATCTATTTTAACACTAATGATCTAATTTTAGAAACCACTTCATTAAAGCCTAATAAAGTGTACAAATCAATCAGGAATTATCACAAAGTGAATACCTATGTAACAATCATGCAATTCAAGAAAGAATATCCCCCAAGGGTATCAGATATCCTGATCTATACCCTGTCTAAATCTCTCTCTTCTCCTCCCCAAAGTGGTGGCTTCTAATGCAGAGTATAATTGGAACTTTATATAAACATAAGTGTGCAACCTGTATTCTGGAGTTAGGCTTCTTCTGCTCCAGAGCATATGTGAGATTCACCCACGTCATTGCTTCTAACTTCAGCTTGTTCCCTCTCATTGGGTGGAGTATTCCATTATATGAACACACCAATAAGAATTGATGCATTTTTTTTCTTTTTTTTTTTTTTTATTGAATGGTAACTATGTACATTAATGCACTTCTGGGGTACAATGTGGAGTTTTCACACACAATCCGAAACACTCCCATCAAACTGGTTAACATAGCCTTTGTGTCATTTTCTTAGTTATTATTTTAAAACGTTCACATTCTGCTCTTAGAAAGATTCACTTGTACCCTTGTAAGATCAACCTCAGAAGTGATCCCTCCAATCTCCCTCCCTCCACTCATTTCCCCCTCCCCTCTCCCTCCCCCCTTCCCGTATTCTTAGCCTGTTATTAGATTATAGCTTACATATAAAAGCTATAAATTAGTTTCATAATAGGGATGTGTACATTGGATACTTTTTCTTCCATTCTTGTGATACTTTGCTCAGAAGAACATTTTCCAGCTCCATCCACGTGAACATGAAGGACTTAAAGTCTCCATCTTTCTTTATGGCTGCATAGTATTCCACGGTGTACATATACCACAGTTTGTTAATCCATTCGTGGATCGATGGGCACTTGGGCTTCTTCCATGACCTGGCAATTATGAATTGGGCTGCAATAAACATTCTGATACAAATATCTTTGTTGTAAT
>NW_003852411.1:1306809-1327197 GCF_000181295.1 Otolemur garnettii
CTTGGCTGTGCAGAAGCTCTTTAGTTTGATCAGGTCCCAATAGTGTATTTTTGATGTTGCTTCAATGGCCCAGGGTGTCCTCCTCATAAAATGTTTGCCCAGGGCGATTTCTTCAAGTGTTTTCCCTACACTTTCTTCTAGTATTTGTATGGTTTCATGTCTTAAGTTTAAATCTTATTTTTGAAAGATATTTAGGTTGTGTTCAGTTTACAGTTCAAATTAATAAGGCTGTTCCTTCTTACACTTACTTACACTTTCACAAATTTTTGATGCATATGTGGATTATTAGATATGTTAACGTAGAAAATGAAGAAGAAATATATTTCTGAATTCTTAAAGGAAGAAGGTTTACTACATGTAAGGGCTTTTGCTCCTTTTGTTAATTTATATATTAAATAGATTCATGAATTCATAGGTTTCTAATAAATGAACAAAAGGAAACCTAAAATCATAATCACAATTTAAATGGATGGCAGTTAACCCAGGCAAACAGAACTCATAAGCAGTAACTGAAAAGGAAAAAAAAAAAATGCCTGAATTTAAATGTGGTCTAAGGTGTTATTAATATAATCTTAAAATACAGCCGTGAAAAGCCAAAAATTAAAAATAAACCTATAAGTTTCTTAAATTATAAAGTAGCAATTTCAAATTATTTCACAATTTTTCAGAACTGCCTCTTAAGTTCTTATAATTAAGTAAACCTCATTTTGGTTACATCCATCACTTGCTATAAACTTCCTCAACTTTTGGTTTCTACCTATGCTACGTTAAATAAAAACTGTGCTTTTTACTATAGGCTTTTTTCACCTAGAACAATCAAAATCTTTCTTCCAACCACCTCTAGAAGATCTCCTTTGAGGTATATTGGTAGTACAACCAATGATTGAAATAGCAAATTGAAGAATGTCGCGGATAAGATATCTGTATGCCTTCATCAGTATAAATTCCAACCACAAAGGTTTTCTGAAAGGAATTTCTACCATTCACATTCTGCAAGAAATCCCTACTTGAGGATTTTATCAGCTAAATTTCAGTAAATCTCAACATTTCACTCACCATCCATGAGCATAAATTAGTTTTAAGGATCTGTCAAGGAAAGCACTTAACTATTATTAGCCTTTTTCTTAGCCTGTGTCCAATATTTGGGTTTCCACTATTAAAACAAAATGTGCAAATGTGTACTTAGGGAAGTCGAATGGCTGAGGCTTTTTCTTATTATAACTATATTACAGTCACTCTATTCATTATCAATAGACCAGTGACTATTTTTAGAGATCCTGTTGCTTGCAAATGTGTCACACACTACAGTTCTTATAGTATCACCCACTCTGTAATTGCAGCAAGTTTCTTCATTTTTTAAATTATTTTCTAGAATGTAGCAAAGAATAGAAAAAAAAACCCATCAAATTTATGCAGGCAGAAAACATCTGATACTTTCAAAATCAAGATAAGAAGCAATGATACCCTGAAATGATAAGACCAGGTTTTTCAAGTACTACTTGAAAGAAGTACTACCACTTAACTGCAGGTATTCTGATTAAATTAAATACTTCCCTTTTTAAGGTGCTATTTAAATCTGAATCCCCCTATTCACATGAAGAGAAAAGGCTTCATGTAGCTCCAGTTACAGTGACCTTGTCCCCCGTGATGGAGAAGAGAATACATGGCAGCCTTAGCAATAGCCGCATTAGAATATGGACAGGATTAGACATGACAGAAAATTGATAGTTTTTCAGATAGTTTAGGCCAGTCACAGAGTGATCAATCAGACTGTTGTACAATGGATGACACAGAGGTCAGATGGCCCATAGAACCAAGTTCTTTTTCACCGCGCTGTTGTTCACCCAGGTAATTCAGTCATTATGACAGCCAAAAATTTGTGATTGATTAGGTGATTTTCAGTGCGGCTCTCACACAGCCGACATCAACCCCATTGTTTACCATCAGTACATTACTTTTCCATTTGAAATGAAACTGTCACTGAGTAATAATTTTTGAGGCCAAATAGCTTTAATAGCTACACAACAGGAATGCTGGCTGAACAGTCATCAATCCAGCTTACATTTAGGACTTCTTTAATTTACTTCCACATGTATTGATTTCATAATAATTTAGTAATAATAATAGGAGAAAAGAACTATATTAATGCAACTAAGTTTCCAGTCAATTGTGCAATGGTTAGGGGGAGAATTTTATTTATTTATTTTTTGGCCGGGGCTGGGTTTCAACCCGCCACCTCCAGCATATGGGGCCGGTGCCCTACCCTTTTGAGCCACAGGCACTACCCGGGGAGAATTTTATTTTTTACATCAATTGGTAAAAACCAAAATTAAGTTGAATTCAAAGAATTCAGACCTTCATAAAAAATATTCATTTGGGGCGGCGCCTGTGGCTCAAAGGAGTAGGGCACCAGCCCCACATGCTGGAGGTGGTGGGTTCAAAACCAGCCCTGGGCAAAAACTACCAGAAAAAAAAAAAATATATATATATATACACACACACACACACACACACACATATTCATTTGGAACATAGTCCAGGGGTACCACTTCCTTAAGAATTTAGCACTTCGGGGCGGCACCTGTGGCTCAAAGGAGTGAGGCACCAGCCCCATATGCCGAAGTGGTGGGTTCAAACCCAGCCCCGGCCAAAAACTGCCCCCAAAAAAGAGTTTAGCACTTTAAAAGAATTTTAAAGGACTTCTATGTTAACAGGATAAAATGCACTGGGAGATTATTCCTAGCGGGACAAATTTCAAGAGCAGGCATAAGAATGTGAAGTAGCAGGCTTATAACCCAAGTATGACACTCAGATCAGTGGGGAGAACAGTGCAGGGCTCTTAAGAAGCAAGCCTTCAAAAGAAAGGCTTCAAGGGCTTCAAAGGAAAACTACGGGGTTAAGAGTGCATCATTAAACTAGCTGGTAATGGATTTCAAGGAAGAAAGAGATGTGTTCAGAGATGCAGTTTTAAAGCTGCAGTAGACACAGTGCAGAAGACTGCAGTGGATATGTCTGCAAACAGAGAGACACAGGGTGTGCATGAAGGGCGTTAGTAAGGGTAGTGCAGGAGGAGTCAGGTAAGAATTTAAAAAGTTGAATAGATGAGAATTAAGAATCAACTAAATATGGAGATGATAACAACAAACAGGATTCTAAAATGATAGCTACATGTCTGCCTCTGAGGGAATCCCTGCTCGGATGGAGACATGAAACTATGAAGCCCCTGAGGTAAATCCACATGGAAGTTCCCGCCAAACAGCTGAAATGTCCAAACCTGGACTGACACAGGAACAAGGCAATTCTTAGCACACAAGTGATAGTTGAAGGCATAGAGGTGGATAACGCTCCCACAGGAAAAGCTATAAAAAAGAAAACTCAAAGTTGGGACTCTGCAAAATAAAGATAAGACAAAAAATACCAAAATGGGGAAGTACAAGCGAAAGATCGGTAGGATCTGTCCCATCAGATAAGCCTTGTCGTAACTGTAAGGGTAGGAAGTAAATAATCATTTGTCAGCCAGAAATGTCAGATCATTTAGGTAATTATCAATTTTCCAACACAGGCATGTTGCCCAGCAGTGAAGGGAGGGTAGATTTCAGGTAGAGAGGCATACTCAGAAGTGAAGGAGGGCATTACTACCTTGCTACCATCAAGGAGTAGGGCATCACATAACATGGCGATGCCATTAGTTATGTGAATGTGGTCTTTGCTGAATTCAGCAGTGGTGGGCAGAACAGCATACTGATAACGGAGATGGGTATTTGTTACAGGTTGAACTGGGTCCCCAAAAAAGATAGGTTCACCTTCTCACCTCCGTACCTTAGAATATGACCTTTTTTGGAAACAGTGTTGTTGAGGACATAATGAGTTTAAGAGGCCATAATGAATTAGCTCTTAAGCTAACATGATTCGTGCCCTTATGAAGAGACGGCCACGCAAAGAAACACACAAGACACCAAGTGATGACAAAGGTGGAGACTGGAGTGATGGGCTACGAATAAGGGATGCTGGAAGGAAGAGTTCTCAAAGCATCAGATGGGACATCAGTCCCATCAGTCGTGGCCCTGCTAACGACTCTCTTTCAGACTTCTGACCTCCCTTACTATGAGAATCACTTTCTGCTGTTGTCATGTACTAAGCCACCTGCTTTGTGGTACTTTGATACAGTACTTGGGTGGGCTCAAAGATCAGCCCAAGGGAAGGGACGGTTCTGAACCAGAATATCTTTGATCAACTCTACCTGCTGTCCTAGTCACTGGATGATGTTGGGCCCATGGTCTTATTTCAACTAACGGTCTCAATTAAGTCAAGTTAAATTGAGAAATCACTTTTCTTTGTGTTTTTAGTCCCATGATGTCAATAAACAGGTTAAGTAAATCTATTCCTTAAAAAAATATATTCTTTTGCTACTGTTTCTTGCTTAAACTTTTACACATGCAAGCTTAACTGGATAATTAAAGTCATTTCCTGGAAGATTTAGGTCAGAAAATTAATTAACCTGAATCATCTAGGTGATGAATTTAAAAAAAAAAAAAAAAAGAGGGGGAAGGGCAGCATTTTCTCTTGACCTGTATATAAAAGTGCTTCAATTTTTATAAGACTTTTGATTCATAGATATAGCTCCATTTTTACAAAAAAAAAAAAGAAAGAAACAAAAAGATCCTTATAGAGAACAGACATTTGGAAAAGTTGCATTTTTCTTTTGAATATATCCATTAAGCTCTCAGATGTCTTGCTTTTCATATATTTTTTTTCATTATCACTATTAGTCTCTAAGCAGTAAAGGATACTTTTTTTTTTAGCCTGTATATCATATCTCAAAGTAATTAGAATAACCTATGGGTTTTATGTTTGTATTCTTTCAACAGAGAAAAATACATATATTTCAAGAAAGAAAAAATTCCAACACCTGAGGCAAAATGTAAGGGGAGAACGTCCCCGTAAAATCTAGCTTGCACAATAAATCTGTCCTGTCACATCCTTGACAGGCATGTTTATGTTGACCTTTTTCCATTTGGTGAGAGAGGAAAGAAAGTGGTGTTGATAGAAGGTTATACAGAATAAAAAATAAATTGGAACACAAAATATCAATAAGGATTGCCCCCACCCAGCGGGACATTAGGTTTGCTATTTTTATTTATTATGCCTGCAAAAGCAAATGAATTTCTCTTTACATTTTCTTAAGACTAAAAAGATGAATGCTCCTTTCTTTACAAGTTCCTCAGAAGCTGATAATGCTAATACTATAAATCTTTTAATGCTTGATTATGGTTCTGCCTTCAAATTGCAAAATGTTTTATCTGAACCAATAAAAACCCTAAGAAAGTGGTGCATCCTCTTTTTATGTGTGTAACACACTAGTGGGCTTGCATTGCGCCAATCTTTTCACTCTGTCAAAGTCGCTGAGAGTTCACTTGAAAAATTATATTACCTTATATAAATATCTTACAAATTGATGTATCTTATAAATTTGCATTATATGGCCACTGGCAGATGTGCGTGTATCCTCTGCTGTGTGTTGTATGGACTTACAATACAAAACATTACAATACATTACTGCCTTCTTTAATGAAACAAATTGAAGTCTCAGAACTTCTTTCATCTTCTTAAGCTGATTTAAGAAATGTGTACACACATATATACATGAGAATGTACATACATTCTCACATATGCACATAGAAAGATCTAGATTTCACAAAGCACTCTCATAAAAATTATTTTGAGTATGTAACTTAGTGAAAAGGTAGAAAAGAGAGAAGGAATAAAGAGGATGAAGTGAGGAATATTTTGCATATATGACATTTCCAATATGCTTTCAGGGAAGGACTTGTTACCATCATTTGTTTTTTGATGTTAGACATGAAGAAAGGTACCTACGCTGTTGAAATACGACTTCGGCAGCCTCACAGGATTTCTAGGCAGCCATTAATAATATGGCCACTTGAGTGCCCTAAATGAAACAGGTCTTGTTCTGGGTACTACAGTGATCTAGAAACCTAGAAAGACATAATAAAATGTAAATTCCACATTCCTTCTGAGGGACATAAAGAGAATGAGTTCAGAGATCAAGAAATACTATGGGATGCATCTCTAGATCCCCTAGTCCACAGATCTATGTGTCTATTTTGTGCCAGCACCATACTGTTTTGATCACCATAGACTTGTAATATAACCTGAAGTCTCGTAACATGATGCCTTAAGAGTTGTTTTTATTTCTAAGAATTGTATTGGCTATTTGGCACTTCTACACTGATGGTGAGATTGTAAACTAATACAACCTTTATGGAAAGAAGTATGGAGAATTCTTAAAAAACTAAAAGTCAGCCTTCCATTTGATATTGCAATTCCATTACTAGGTATCTACCCAAAACAAAAATTATTTTATCACAAAGACCTCTGCACCAGAATGTTTATTGCAGCTCAACTCATAATTCATTGCCAAGTCTTAGAAGCAACCCAAATGCCCATCAACCCATGAATGAATTAACAAAATAGTACCATGGAGTACTATTCAGATTTTTCTTTATTTTCCCTTCTGGGTGATTGATTAGAGAGCAGTATAAGAAAAGACGGAGACTCCATCTTTTGTGTTACCCGGATGGAACTGAAACACATTTTCTTAGTAAAGTATCTCAATAATGGAAAAAAATGTATCAATGTATTCAATGCTAATATGAAACCAATATGTAAATAATTTGCATGCCCACCTGAATGATAAAACACAAATATAGTCTAGAAAGAGGGAGGAAAGAAAAAGAAGAGAGCAGGGGGAGGGGGGAAGATTACTGATGGGAGGAAGGTGGGCAATTGGCAGGATCTCACTTAATGTGCACAATGTGAGAGTGTTCAGCGCTGCCTGTGTGAGGGGCTCCACTATGACTTGAACTTAACCTTGGAAGTGAGAACAATATTACCTTTGGTCAAGCAAGGTGGCTCACACCTGTAATCCTAGCAATCTGCGAGGCTGAGGAAGGTGGATTGCCTAAGCTCACAGGTTTAAGGCCAGCCTGAGCAAAGAGCAAGATCCCATCTCTAAAAATTAAAAAAAAAAAAAAAATAGCTAGGCACTGTGATGGGCACCTGTAGTCCAACTACTCAGGAGGCTAAGGCAGGAGAATCACTTGAGCTCAAGAGCTTGAGGTTGCTGTGACCTAAGACACAAGGGCACTTTACTGAGGGTGACTGAGACTCTCAAAAAAAAAAAAACTATACCCTCATCCCTCATATTAATTTTTTTAAAAGAAAGAAATGAAAAGATGAAGACTTGACATCTTTCATGTTTACCTGGATGGAGCTGGAACATATTTTTCTTAGTAAAGTATCTCAAGAATGAAAAAAGAAGTATCCAGTGTACTCAAGACTACTATGAAATCAATATATAATCACCTACACACTCATATGAATGGCAAAACATAACTATAGTCCAGAAAGTAGACTAGAAGGGGGGGGAGGGGAAATATGGGAGGAGAGAGGGTATTTGGGGGATCTCATCTAATGTGCATGATGCAATGGTACGTTTTAAAACTATTAAGAAATGAGTATAATTGTGAAGGATGTGTTACTTAGTTCAATGTAAACATTTCACATTCTATATCAAAGCAGTACCCTGAACCCCATAAATACATCAATGTACAAAGTTATGATTTCACAAAAAATAACTAATAAAAAAATGCTATGGGGAAGTGGTCACATTTTAACCAACTTTGAAGATGATAGAGGACTTAAAGTTACATCAGGGGAGATAGTTGGGGATCACGAGAGTATCCACTTCATAATAATTAAGAGAATCAAATAAGATGCTTTACATGAAACTACTTTCTGAACTCTAATATTAATATGATGATTAGAAGTTAGCTGAAATGGCCGGGTGGGTGATCTTAGTTCACAGACTTAATAACTCCAGTAATTTTACAGCCTGTTCCCAGTACCAATTAGAGAAAATGACCCCTCAAAACTTTCTGGGTGAAAATCTATTTGAAGAAAACTATGACACTTTACTGACAGATGTAAATGACTTCCAAAAAATTGAGGAATAAATACTAACATGTACTATTCTGCAAATTAATTTATAAACTTAATGGATAATTTTCAGAAATTGACAAAAGGCATTCAAAAATTAATCTGAAAATATAAAAGGACAAGGATTTCTTTTAAAATTGTGGCTGCTTCACCCATTAAAACTTAAATCCGTATTAACCATGTGAGCTGGTCAAAAATAGCAAAGGTAATTCCATTGAAGAGAATAGAAAGAACAAAAATAGAGCCAAATAATCCACATTCGGTAAATCTAGCAATTCAAAGAAATTTGGGAAGGAAGATGTATTTATCGGTAAATTTTGTTACCTCAATAGAATTTCTACCAGATATATCAACATCAGAACAGACAAAATTTGTGGTTTGCAGCTAATCTAAAGCAAAATCCATTAAAGGCCTAACTAAAAGAACCAAACCCTGGCTGGAGAGCAGGAAAAGTTATGAAGCAGCTTTATTAACACATGTCACCGCCAGGCAGCCTGGAACATCTTGGCCCAGAATACGAGCATGTATTCTGAAAGCATAAACCCAGTAATAACTCAACACGCTAGAGAACAAAGCCTCAAATAAAAAAGATATAGATGAAAATATATATATAGAGAGAGAGACATATTTTAAAGTACATATGTAGTTATACATATAATTTTAAAGCAAAATTCAGAGCTGTAGATTGCTTTGGCAGACAAGATTCTCAGCTGCATTTATCTATCTAGCATAATATTGACAGCCCTGGTTGTAACCCAACTACCCAGGTTACCCCGGCTATGGGTATGATAATGTAACTGACTTGAGAATATTCCATGGTGCTTCTTTGTGTCCTGGTTTTTCCTTCAAGTTCCCTTACTTAGCCTAGGATCTCCATTCCCTAGGAGAGAAACCAATGCATGGTTGGGACAGAATAAATACTTAAAAAATATTTGAATTAAACTTGAACCTATATAAGATACCCTAACTATGGTACTCCATATTTTTCCCAAAAACCTAATTATTTATCTTTTGAAATATAAAAACTTTCTTTTTTGGCTTCACATTTCCCAGAGTACATTGATGATAACTCATTTTCAGAATTGATTGCTGAAGAGAAAATACCATGTGTGTGGTTCAAGCCAATAAGCAAAACCCTGAAAGAAAGCCGATCTTCACACAACAGGGTTGCCAAGGCAAATATTACACAACTTTTAGCAATCAAGACAATATTAAAACCATGGTATGCTTTCACTCTCATTTCAATAACTACTTAAAAATATGTAACTTGCCCTTTAACACTAGGAAACGCACACCCACACTTATTCCTTTGGATTTTACAGTGGTTGAGAAACCCACACCATTGCAAAGTATTCCTATAAAAATGATACTGCTTTTTCTTTTGTTTTTGTAGGGGGTTTTTGAGATAGCGTCTCATTCTGTTGTCTGACTAGAGTGCAGCATTATTGTCATAGTTCACTGCAACCTCAGCCTCCTCAGTACCTGGGACTACAGATGAACACTCCCACAGGCAGCTAATCTTTCCATTTTTTGTTTTGTAGACAGAGTCCCTTGCTATGTCTTGAACTCGTGGACTCCAACAATCTTATTACCGTGGCGTCCCAGAGCACTGGGATTATAGGCACAAGCCACCAGTGTCTTGCCAGCACTGCTAATTTAATATTTTGAAGGAAAAAAAAAATAACTCTCTCTTCAATAAAATCAGAAGTCTTTAAGACCAAGAGATATAAACTGGTTTTCTCATATTCTGTTCACATTAACATACCCCAAAGATAAGATTTTTTTTTAATGTAGGCCTTTAGTGAAAAGAATACATTTCAAAAACACTAGGTCTCCTCTGAAGCAGCAGCATAGAAAGCTAGTAATATCTTATAATTGCCAGAGAAAGCTATCGCCTCACAATGTAACTTCAGCAGTCCCTGACCCCTTTCTCTGTGATTCCAGAACTGTGTCCTCTGTCACTTGATTTATTCACTACCGTATCAAAGGCCTATGATAATTCTTCCTCCTCCAGAGCACTAAGAAAAAAAAAAAGAGAGAGAGAGAGAAACAATTTCTACTTCAAAGAGCCACAGTTGAAAAAGCACAGGGCAACCACAGAACCAAACAATTAGATTTTTCTTTATTTCCCCTCTGGGTGATTGATTAGACAGCAGTATCATAGCACCCATTCTCAAGTGCCGACCACGTGTCAGAAACTGATAGTGAGTATGTGTGTGTGTGCCCTCTTAATCCCCAAAACAGCCCTATAAGAAAATTATCTCCACCACCTTTGTCATATGCATGAGGCAACTGGAGCATATAGAGTTAAGACCACAGAGTTAATCGCCAGCCATGATTGAAACCTGATTACTTTGATCCCAGATGTGATTAACACCAGGCTTTCCCACCTCCCCAGGGCAGGCATTCGACCAACCTGCCTTTCAAGACAAAGTATAAAGATTATTTTCTTCCATCCTTCTTTAAATGTACGTACACTTTGATCCAGGAATTGAGGCATTTCTATTTTTAGATGGTTAAATGGCGAAGGATTATCTCTGTCAAAATGATATCCCCCATGTGGCTTGTAGTGAATAAACTTATTAACAATAAATTTTCCTCAGGTAAACTTGAGCTCTCATAAAAATAGCTGGTGTCCACAAACGATCACTTCTAATTGGCTTAAGTCATGGCAGATACAACTGGATATCCAAGGCGTCTCATTACAACCTAACAGATGAAATCTTCTCTTTGACCAGAGTTTTATCTCTTCATCGGCTTTTGTTCAATCACCTTAGTAATTAGAAGATTTCCACATCAGCCAAAGCCTGGGCAGATGGACCACTCCTACCTTACTACTTTTCACAAATTGCAAATTTGGCTAGCCCATACTATCTTCTAAGCTTATCGTGTCTTTACCATAGCTCAGTCAGCTAATACTTCCCATAAATCCTTTTTGAAAAGAGAGATGAGAGAAAGAAAAAGAAAAAAAAATCAACTCTGATGCCGCCAAAGCTGATAGGAGAAAAACTTTCTTACTAGGAAAAACAATACGTGCATCTAGAGCAGCGGTTCTCAACCTGTGGGTCGCGATCCCTGTGTAATGATGAAAATATATCCTGCATATCAGATATTTATGTTACGATTCATATTGTAGAAAATTACAGTTACGAAGTACCACAAAAATAATTTGATGGTTGGGGGTCACCACAACATGAGGAACTGTATTAAAGGCTCACAGCATTAGGAGGCATTAGGAAGGTTGAGAACCACTGATCTAGATAAAACAAAAGACATGACTTTGAATATGAAAAACCATACTAGCCAACTTTCATTATGCTTAACACTTAATATGTTTTTTATGCCTGTTTTCTGCCTCTGTATTTTGTTTTTCTTGTTTGGGGTTCATTGAGGGTAGAAAGGACTAGGTTACACTGATGGCATTTATTAGGAAAATGCTATTTGCAGAGTATGAATCTGACAAAGGGTTGATAACTAGAGTCCACAGAGAACTCAGATTAATCAACCAAAAAAGAGTAAACAATCCCATCTACCACTGGGCAACAGATATGAGCAGAACCTTCCCTGATAAAGACAGACAAATGGCTAACAAACATTTGAAAAAATGCTCATTGTCAGAGAAATGCCTCTGTTTTTTTTGTTTATTTGGGGTTTTTTGGCAGTTTTTGGTTGGGGCTGGGTTTGAACCCACCACCTCCAGCATATGGAACCAGAGCCCTATTCCTTTGAGCCACTGGCACCACTCTGCCTCTGTATTTTTATTAAATGCCTACTTATGTGCCATATATCATTTTAAATACTGCTCTAGGGGATATAGGAGGAGCAGGAAAGATAAAGTTTCTTAACCTTGGCTTGGTTTCCATATAGCACAGTGGTTATAGCACCAGCCACATACACCAAGGGTGGTGGGTTCAAACCCGGCCTGGGCCTGCTAAACAACAATGACAACTGCAACAAAAAATAGCTGGACATTGTGATGAGCGCCTATAGTCCCAGCTACCTGGGAGGCTGAGGCAAGAGAATCGCTTAAGCCCCCAAGTTAGAGGTTGCTGTGAGCTGTGATGCCATCACACTCTACTGAGGGCAACATAGTGAAACTCTGTCTCAAAAAAAAAAATTCTTAACCTTATAAAATTTACATTTTATAGGATGAGGCAGAAAATGAAAAAGTAAAAAATATGTAAGATAATTTTAGGAAGTAATAATTGCTATGAAGGAAATACTCAGTGTGATGTGATAAAGAATGAGAGTTAATGATTGGGGCCCCACTCCATGGGGTGGTGGAGAACAGAAGGAACAGATCCTAGTTGCCTTGAGTTGAGATCTGAAGGATGAACAGGAGAAAGCCACTGAAGGGCTGGGGAACAGTTTTCAAAGCATTACTTCATTTATTTCCCCTATGTAATCTAATGAAATGGACATTTTAGTTAAGAATTTACAATTTCTTACATTTCACAGTTAAGAATACTGAACCTCCAAGAAAACAGATGATTTACCCAAAGATACGCACCAAAGTACCTAGCAAGGATGGAACCATGACTCATGGCAAGGTCACTGCGTTTACTCTTATGAATCACAAACACATCTGCCTAATATGAAATTCATGTTGCTGTATTTTGTCATGCATAATGCACACATTTTTATACAAATTCTGAGGGAAAAACATGATGCACACTATCCATGGGTATTATGGCTTAGGAGCAGGGGAGCCCAATGGGTCTCCTGGGCCCACGCCCTCCTGCCTGGGCCCATTGGGCACACAGATTTCCAGTCTGTGAGAATTCAGGATCCGGTGGGAGCAGGGCTGGAACAGCTTTCAACTAGTGCCACATCAGGATGGTGCGGTAGCAGAGCTGATGAGACAGGCTATAGCCAGGCAGGGTATGGACCGAGGACCAAGGCCTGGCTGCACAGAGCGGACCAGAAGCCCCATGCAGGCCTCAGGACAATGATTAACTCTGTGGTCTTAACTCCCTAAGTTCACTGCCTCATGCGTATGATGAAGGTTGTGATAACAGCCCGAGCAGCCTCAGAAGCTCCCATCAGGCCATACTAGGGCTATCTCAGTCATGGCCCCCCGACGCAATGGGGAAGGAAGGCCCCAGGAGAGGGGTGGGGGAGACTTCACAGAGCAGGTGGCTATAGGAGGGCAATGCCATCTGCACGTTTTCTAGAGGAGTGTAAGCCCTCCCCAGATGTGTCTCTTCCAGCCAAGAGCCAACCCCTTTCTCAAGGATCATTTTCCTGAAAGTTTGGGCCAAAATATCTGCATTATACACCAGAGCGCATTTTACATGGCAAAATACAGGTACTTTTCCATGTCTAGTATTCCTGATGGTTAAAAAAATATAGCTAAATGATTCAAAAATTATTTATCTCATCCCTTGGATAACTATATCCAAAAGTTAAATCATCCTATAAATGGACTCTAGGACATAGCTTTAAACAACCAAGACTATGTAAACAACTAATATAATGAAACTTCTAATTGTTAGTTTTAGGATATTATATTTCTGTAATCTCATTAACTCTATTTGCTTTTTATTAATTCTATTAAATGGGCTACAGTATAACAAGAAATAACATGCATTTCAAATACTTAAAAAATGCAATTGTTGTCATCCATCATAGATAATGTGGGGAGAAAATACATCATACAGTAACTACTTTGCTAAAGCAATGTTATTTATAAACATATTATTTCTCTTTCATAAATGGTTCAGTTTATGTAACTGATAGACAGGAAGCCAAGGTAACTAATGTCTAGTATACTAGGTAGGACCACTTCCAATCCACTGGTAAAATAAGTCCTTCTTTTTAAGAACCCTCAAGTCATATGTTCAAGTACTTTAACAACCAGAATACAGATTCACAACATTTCTAAACTGCTATTTATCCTCCAACTACCACCACCACACATATAAATACACCCAAAGACAGGCTCGGCACCTGTGGCTCAAGCGGCTAGGGCGCCAGCCACATACACCTAAGGTGGCGGGTTCAAATCCCCAGCCCGGGCCTGCCAAACAACAATGATGGCTGCAACCAAAAAATGGTCAGGTGTTGTGGCGGGCGCCTGTAGTCCCAGCTACTTGGGAGGCTGAGGCAGGAGACTCGCTTGAACCCAGAAATTGGAGGTTGCTGTGAGCATGATGCCATGGCACTCTACCCAGGGGGATAGCTTGAGGCTCCGTCTCAAAAAAAGAAAAAAAAAACAATACACCCAAAGACATACACCCACTATCTTCCTTCTTACAGCCTAAAGTATTTGCTATGTACAAGAAAAGGTAGAGAAAAGAGAGGATAGAGTGGCCGGTGACTTTCCTGTTGTTGGAGAGACGAGAGCTATAGAAAATATAATAGCTAAATAGCTCCACACGTAATATGAAAGTGATAAAAGTTTGGGGGTTTTTTGTGCTTAGGAGAGAGAAAAAATGAGAAGGGAGAGAGGCATTGTTGGGGATGGAGAGGCTCTTCGCAACGACCCGAGAAAGATGCTTGGGCCCTAGAGAATCTCATTCAACACCTGTCTGCTACCTGAATTTAGATTTTGGTCCGAATACACTACTGGAGTTCTATTATTCCTTTCTTCCCCATCCTCTTGATCATAAGGACTTTAAAGTTTCATATTTTTAACTGCCATTTTAGTTAGTTCAAGTGAGTCAAAGGCTGTGTGAAATAAGGCGTGCAGATGGAATTTAAAGTGTTTCTATAATGCTAGGCCCACTTTCTGTACATTCCAGTGTCAACCAAAGAAGAGTCTCTGTGGAAAATTTCAGAGGTTCAGCCCCTGCTTCCCAAAACTAATGGAAGGTTTCTGTCAGGGAAGTCACTGCTCTGGGGAAAGTAAATTGTCCCTAGACGTAGGTTATGGAAGCTTAACTTTCCAATCCATGGTTAAGACATCTGTGGGTCACAGTGTTTGAAGTTTGAGGAGAATCAGTGTGATTCATGTTTACTGCATGGACTGTGCCTTACGTGAGATCTGGATTCACTACTTGATTGCAACACTTACACCCAGACAAACTAGGAGAATATATTTTCCTGCTCTGTTACTCAGACTCCTCTGTAAACATTGAACAGTACCTCCAATGTTGCTAGGTTAATTCTATGACGAAATATAAGATTAGTTCTCAATGGAATATTTAAGTTGTTAAAAAGACTTTCTTACTTTTCTCTTTTTGTACCTAGAAAGAAAACAGTTAACACACCTGGTTTGAGATTAACTCCCTGTGTTTACCATAGGAAGTCCCTGGGGGAAAGACAAGAAAACCAATGACCTAATCTCTTTGTCAAGAAGATAGCTAGGCGGCGCCTGTGGCTCAGTGAGTAGGGCACTGGCCCCATATTCTGAGGATGGCGGGTTCGAACCTGGTCCCCGGAAAACTGCAGCAAAAAAATACCCAGGTGTTGTGGTGGGTGCCTGTAGTCCCAGCTACTTGGGAGGCTGAGGCAAGAAAATCACCTAAGCCCAAGACCTGGAGGCTGCTATGAGCAGTGATGCCATGACACTCTACTGAGGGTGACAAAGTAAGATTCTGTCTCTAAAAAAAAAAAAAAAAGGATAACTAGACCTTGAAGCAAATATAGAAATGATATTTGCTACAAGGAGGGATCTTATCTAGTGAATATTCTTACTAGCATGTCCATGGTTAGGAATTGCTTATAGAAAATAAACATTCAGCATTAATAGATCCATGAGAAATAAATCCTGAAAATAAGTCATACGTTCTAGGTTCCCAGATCCCTTCATTCTCTCAGGACCTATTGTTCTATTTTCCATCACTGATCCCTAAATCGTTAGAAATATATAATGCGTCACTGGCAGAGCTAAGATCATGTGAGATAAAAATCCACAAGTGATATTTATTACTTTTAGTCTACTTCTGACACTAGATTATGGGTCTCTCTGGTTCAGTTTTCTATTTGTGATATTTATAGATTTTTTTAACTTACTATTTTTGAAAAAGAAATATTTATATACAAGAGTGCCCAGCAATATCAGTTTTTCATTTTTTAGAAAATTTTCCATGGCCACAGTTCAATGTTATAATTTAGGCAACGGAGATTTTAGAAATAATGTTTCATGAGTAGAAACATCTAAGGATTTCCATGCATGAATTTTGACTGCTTCTTAAGATATGAAGATACCTGAGCCCTAAAACTTGTGAAACTAGAGAAAATTATTTTAAAATTTCTTTGTCTTCATTTTCTGACTGAAAAAGCACAAAAACTTCTGCCTCTATTTTCTAACTTTACGAGGTTAATTTAAGCGTGCTGATGATAGATCATAATAATCATTTATAACATGTCCATGAGCACTAGCAGATTATAACAGGACATTTAACATAAGCTACCAAAGGAACCACTGAAATTACTATAAAACAGTGTACTGTTCAGCCCAATTCATGGTTAACAGCCCAATTCATGGTTGCGGCCCAATTCATGGTTGCAAGATCATGGAAGAAGCCTAGGTGCCCATCGACCCACGAATGGATCAATGAATTGTGGTATATGTACACCATGGAATGCTGTGCAGCCCTGAAGAAAGATGGAGACTTTGCCTCCTTCATGTTTATATGGATGGAATTAGAAAATGTTCTTCTCAGCAAAGTATCTCAAGAATGGAAGAAAAAGTATCCAATGTACACAGCCCTATTTTGAAACTAATTCATAGCTTTTATAGGAATGTCATAACCTAATTATAGCCTTAGAATATGGGAAGGGGGTGGGAGAGGGGAGGTGAGGGGGATGGACGGGGGGAGGGAGGGTGATTGGTGGGGTCACCTATATGGTTTATCTTACAAGGGTACAAGTGAATCTTTCTAAAAGCAGAGTATGAATGTCTTAACTCAATAACTAAGAGAATGACATGAAGGTTATGTTAACCAGTTTGATGAGAGTATTTCAAAATGTGTATGAAAACAGCACACTGTACCCCATGATTGCATTAATGTACATAGTTATTCTATAAGAAATTTTAAAAAAACAGTACACTGTTTTATGCAAAGTTTTCTTACATATATTACCTACTTCTTAGAATAGGCCATAAGGTAAAAATAATTGTCTTCAGTTTGCAAATGAGTAAACTGAGGCTCAGCAAGGATAACTGCTTAGTCCCAAATTTCAGACTAGGAAATGTGGGGAAGAAAATCAAAATAATCATATTAACTACTATTAGAAGCAGCAAGTAGAGGGGTTTCAAACAGTCAAAGACTGTGAAGGGTCTGAGGTTGTGCCCTGCTTACAATGTTCAAGCAAGCCTGCTACAGTTTCATAGACACTGGCAGAATTTGAGAGTCCTGGGTCAAAAACAATGGAAAGTTCATTCCAGCCAGAGCAGGTGCCAGACTGTCAGCGCCTGCCCTGGTTCCCCAGGCAGTGGGTGCTTCACACTGAAGACATGCAGAAGTGTGAGAAGCTCCAGGAGTTGTCACCCAGTGATACGCTACCGGCTTCATAGTACCCTTCTATTTACTGACAGCAATTCAAGCGCAATTATAAGCAAACAACAGTGGGGCAAAAGAATGGCTAGACCTTGACCCATTCTGCGGCCTTTTGGGCCTCTATCTGTAACTGATAAACAGGCAACCCTTTTCTGCACTGGGATTCAGGAAGTGTTTACAATGTGATGAATAATTTTCTGATAAGATGAGTAATCTGAGGACTCTAGTGAGACTGTTTGTGAACATTGATTGGAAGATACAGACGATACAAGCTCAATTAAAATATCAGCTTTTAGGTGCCATAAAAATAGCATTTTCCTCATGCCTCCTATTTCACACTCCTTTTTAGAAACCAGGTAACTAAAGTTTTAAAGAACAAATTTTTCCCACTAAAAACAACTACGATTTTTCTTTTTCTTTACTAAGTTGACTGTGTCTAAAGCAGCTCAAATAGCAAGACTGCCCCAACCTGTTGTGTTAGCTCCTATCACAGGAATTTCTCAGAGAGCTTAAATGAAACAACCTCGGGTTAGCCATAATTAATCTCTATATTTGATATGTTCCTTTTACTTTCTGTGAGCAAGTAACAAAAGAAGCCCTAATTAAAATTCTAAATGTGATGCTTATATAAAATATCCATTAGCAGAGACGTGGCCTATTTATAATCCCGTTGAAATTGCCAGAATTACCCTAACTCTTAGTGTCAAATGACAAGATTAGCAGATGACTGCTTTCAGATGATGGAACATTAAAAGGCTATGATTTTCTTAAATAAAAAAAAGTTTTAACCCTAATCTGTTAGTCAGATTGTTTTACAGACACTACATCCACTGGTCCATGGTATCTTTTTCACTGTTAGTCTAAACCCTTATAAATATATTTGTAAAATAATTCTAGAAAACACAATCTTAAGGTTCTGCTTATTACTTTTATGTTCTAAAATGTGGATAAAACCCTGAGCAAAATAGTCTTCTTACCTAAAGTAGCAGATTTTTAGTGGAAATAACCAGGAAAGCTCGACAGTGAGGCCTGTATTTTTTTAGCCTCAGATTTCTTCATTCCTGTGCCATGATGCCCAGAACTGCACTAGAAGTTCATTTCATTGAATTATGATATTTGATATCTAAAAGTCTCATGTAAAAGCCATTTAAAGGCAACTCCTAAGCAAGATAGTCACCAGATTGTCCATAAAACAACAGGGCAGGTTTGTCTTTAAAAGCGGTAAATTTCAAGTGGCAAGCAGGAGACAGCAGATATATAGTTACACCGGCCGCCTTCTTTCTTAGCCATCCACTATCCATGTAGATAAATCTCCGGGAATACACAATTGTGACTTCAGTAATTGGAGATTAAGAAGGAACATACCGAACGGGCTCCTCACCTGAAATGAACATCCCTGCTTCTCTCCCCACGGAATCAGCAAGGCTGAGGAGACATATAACCCCAGCAAGGGGAAATCAGATAACACAACCGGAGTCAACAGATGACAACATAAATTACCAGCTGGAAACCACCACAGCTTCGCAGCTAAAGCAACCGGGAAACTGAGCAGGCAGAGAAACAGTTTCATAAAGCACACCAGATGAGAAGATTCCGTGGGGTTTCCAAGGGCAAGAAAGCCAGGAGGCGAAAGCCATAAAGCCACACGAAGCTTCAGGATCACTGTGTGTGCGAAACAAATGCATTCTGAGGATGGAGGTAACCTAGATTCTTGTCTATATGCCATCTATAGAATATGTGTATTGAAAGTTCTTTATATACATTTGGGACATGATATCTTATCCCATATTTTAGATTATTTCAGAATATAGAAAATGTTTGTTCTTTAACTATTATTCATGTGCCAGATCCTATTCTAAGCACTTTAAATATATTATTAGCTCATTTATGCCTCACACCATCCTATGAAGTTAAACAGTATTATCGTCATCCCCCACTTCAAGGATGAAGGTATTAAGAAATGGGGATGTTGAGTAAATTTCCCAATGTCATACAACTGGTAAGTGGCTAAGATTCAAACTTAGCCACGTGAGCAACGGAGTCCACTGTTTAATCACGGAGGATATGATGCCCTGTTTAAAGAATGCTAGAAAGAACACAGTGCCCATCAGTAATTCACAAAGCTAATTACTAGAGAAAATTTATTAGCATGTGCGAAGTATGAAATGCTACATGCACAGATACAAACACATATTTATATAAATACCTGTATATGAAACTATTTCATGCATATTTTTCCAAATGTAAAGATCAACGCCATTTTTATTTAAAAGCAACCGATGGGATTCACTTATGCTCACAAATTCAGGCTTTCCAAGGACTTCATAAAGAGGAAAAAATATCAAGTTTTTTTTTCTTCCAGTATGTAAATATCAAGTATTTTTCTTTACCAACTCTTTAATACACCAAGGAAGCACTTCGGTTCCCAAGACACACACATTTGTACATGTATATATATCCTGCACCTGGCACTGGAATAATGTCAACTGTGTTTACTTCAATAATTACCTTCAAACAAACACATGTAGTGATTTTATCTGAATGTCAGCTCCCAGATGGCACTTTCCTTGTCGGGCTAAAGCCTTGAGGAAATGAATTAATGGACCAAAACCTGGGAAAACTCTAATCCAGCCCCTGAAACATTAAAGAGATCTGGAATTTCTAAGATTTCCCCAGAGGTATTACTATTCTTCTTTTGTAATAACACTTATAATAAAAAGGCAGTGAGGTCATACAAGGAAGCTTGGCCATCAGAAACGACAACCTATTGCTTATCCCATAAACCCGTGGAAAGTTATTACTAAGGCAGAAATAAAATATTGACTTTTATTACCTTTATGCAGACCAAAGATGAAGAAGTATGTTTCTCCTTATCAGTGTTATGGTTCTCAACTTTGTATCTTTTATATCTCATCATTTTTTT
>NW_003852411.1:1327346-1339313 GCF_000181295.1 Otolemur garnettii
TGTTGTTGTAGTTTGGCTGGGGCCAGGTTTGAACCTGCCACCCTCGGTATACAGGTCCAGCTCCCTACCCACTGACCCAAAGGTGCCGACCTAAATCTCTTAATCTTTATAAAATACAGATACCTTCCCTAGAGATTCTGGTTTAATTAGGCCTTTGTGTTGCCTGGGCATCCTAGATGCTATTCAGACCTCCAGGGATTTCAAGGCTGAGAAGCATTGCTCCAGAATAAATAGCAGTGATCCTATTATGTATGTGCTATAAGGTCATTAGCTGTTATACTTGGGGTAAAGTGGATAGCTACTAAAAAAGTACTTACCATGATATGAGTGAGTGATTAACATTTTGAAGTTCTCACTCAGATTTTCTTTAGGCAAAAGTTTGAATGTTATAAATTCTCTTAATTATAAATACCAATATAAGCATATATCATCTAACCGGGCAAACAATGAGTTAATACTGCTCCATGACTCCCTAACCATTATATGCCCTACTCAATCCAGTTGAGCGATGGTTCCCCTAGCATTCATGTTACTTCTGTACAAACTGTTCCCTGTGAATAATAAGTTTTTAGAGTAATTTTGAATATACGTTAGTCTAACAACTAAGTTCATGAGATCATCCTAAAAATACTGCTTCATTGGTAAATATCACTATGGTCATCTTCCAAGTACTCCCCTTAGGAAGCTATGCATCTACACCAATGGCTAGTACACCCTCCAAAGCAATTTTGAAACTCTTTCTGGATGGCCATCACAGCTGTAGTCATATTATCTGTGATATCTGAAACGTCATCAAGTTTTTTTCTTTCAAGATTTCCTTTATCTTCTGAAAAGATAAAAAAGGGGGCCATATCAGGTCAGTAGGAGGGTGTTTCAATACAGTTATTTGTTTACTGGCTACAAACTCCCTCAGAGACAGTGCCGTGTGAGCTGGTGCATTGTCGTGATGCAAGAGCCACATCTTTCTCATGCCAAGATCTTCAATTAAGATTTTCCTGTTTCTCTTTCAAAGTTTACTTGGTCTATTACACTTCTTATAGTTAGCTAATAATTTTGACACACAATTAGGCTAACTTTTGCAATGTTTTTATCAGTTCTACTTGCTACTGGCTACTCTGATGTCTCTTCCTTCAGAAAAATGTTCAATCCTTTGTACACTGCTATTTTCTTCATGGCCTTATAACCATAAATTGGAACTCACATTACCCTGAACTCATTTCAACAATTGCCAAGTTTAACAAGAAATTTAATGTGTTCATTGCTCTAATTCAAGCTCTGACATGCTCACAATGGAACGCAAAATCACACAGCAACAATAATGAATGCCACTCAGCAAGACACCACCACATGCCACATGAACACAGCTGTGAGACATTGATACACAAAGGTTATGAAACCTTACCAAGCTATTCGTACAGTGCTGCCAACATAGGCATACAGTGATGAGTTCACGAACTTAATTGGCAGGTGTCATGTGTCTTTCTTTGAAGTTAACAGTTACCAGTGTTTATTTTTGTCATTATTTATAAATTGTCCTCACATCATCCAAGAGAGACTTTTAAATCTAAGGGTAGGGGTGAGAAGGGTTGGGGGTTGCATGAGATAGGACCCAGCTGAGAAATACTCCAGCAAACTGTAACTGTGCCACCTGAACCATGCGCCCTCCTCTGGCTGCCAGGAGAGACACAGTTGACCGTTTGGTGAAGTACAGACATCACTTCTATTCATACTCTATTGGCCAAAATAAGCCAAATAGCCAACCTAACTGAAAGTGGGCTGGAGAGAGTGTGAAAGATGGTACTTTAAACAACTGAACATCACCACACTGAGTAGTTAGGGATGCCTTCACAAGACCAAGAGAAATTGTTTCAGGGCTCATAATTAGAAAGCTGGAGAGGATTTGATTTTAGTTAGATCAATTAGTACTGTTATAGATCTAGAGCATTCTAACTGTGTCCCATCCCTTCAAACACTGAAAGAGACACATGATTTGGGGCAAAAATATGATAATAAAATGTACATTTGGATAATTATAAAGTTATCTGTGATCAGAATATTATATTAAGTGGACTCGTTTGCCCAGTCACTTCACACACAGGACCTCTTAGCCCATCGCATCTAGTTAGTACCCAGTGTCTGTTAACAGTGGTAGAGCTCAGTTGTGTCATTATAAGTCTCTCAATATCATTATACGACAATTTAATGTACAGGTTCCACTGTGAATAATTTTTGTTTACATTTGTACCTACTGAACTAACCACTTTACTATCAATTTATATTTTAAAGATGATCCAAAAACTTCATTTCACAGCCTCTTATTATCCATTCATTACCTTGCTTACCTGTTTGGGCTATTTTTGATAGCAGAAAAGGTGCTCCAAAAGTAAAAATAATATTTTCCTTTCTAGAATATGCCCTTAATATAGAAAGTCTCTATCTGATGTGTGCCTACAGTATATAATTTGGTTCTAAACATTTAAATTCAATGACACTTTTCTCAAATAAATGGTTTTGAGATTAATACTACTTTAGTATTTTAAAACAATCTCACTTCTTCACCATAAACAGAATGAAATAGTTAGATGAAATAACAGATATATACAAGAGAAGTGCTTAAGCCCAAGAGTTTGAGGTTGCTGTGAGCTATGATTCCACAGCACTCTGTGCAGGGCTACATAGTGAGATGCTATATCAAAAAAGGAAAGAAAAAGAAAGAAAAGAAAAGAAAAAGAAATAACAGGTATATATTTTTTCTTGTTTATAGTTTTAGATTGGCTTTTAAGACTACTGGTATCCAACCTTTCTCTTTTTAACATAGTTTTTAAGAAATTTTGTTGTGATAGCACTCAGTTGACATACATATAGATAATTTTATTGTGCTTTAACATAGAAATGTCTTTAAATAATCAATGGTGCTATTTAAATAGAGACAACAAAAATAAGTATGAATATAATAGCATTTCAAAGTATTGTTTAAAAAATGAGTTCATCATATTCTTCTCTATTGGCTATCTAGGATATTAATAGCCTCAAAATACTTTTCATCTTACAAAACATGAAGCTGGCATGAAAGACAATGAAACAAAGGGAAGAATAGAGAAAACATGGTTTGTATAACAATAAAATAGATCTAATCTTCCCTGATAAATTAGGCTAAACTTTATTTACAGGTCTGATATGTCTTTATCATTTTATTGTGCATTTTTTTCAAACACAAACTATATTAAGAATTGCATTATAATCATAATAATTAAGGTTAAAAAAATTCTGGTGTATGTTTGCATTTTTTTGTCTGTTGGGGCTCTTTCCCAAAATGAACCAAATAGTCACACTCTCCAAATTAGAAAACTGACAACTGAGGAACACCCCATGAAGACAGGCCAGGGCAAGGGAGGGACGCCCTGCCAGGATGCACCACTATGACAGCACCTCAAAGGTTTTGCCAATGCAAGAGCACCTCCAATCAATTTTTGATATATTGGAATACATGAAATGCCAGTACACAGTTTGTAAAGTTGATCACATCATTATTAAAATTGAAGCATTTAACTTATTTTAATGCAAAATTACCTATGGCTAGCGAACATCACAGACTCAAATTTTAAAGAACCTGGTTCCAAGCTTTATAGAAAATTCATGAGTTGATTAGTTTCCATACAAAAGAGATTTTCTTATGAGGAAAGGAAAACGAAAGAAGGGAGTTTTTCTCCAATGCACAAAAGCATTAGGACAAGGAAAGAAAGAAAAAGTATTTTTACAAAGTGCTAATATGCTAGTAAATGTTTCTTGTCATCTATTTTGCCTATTTTCTTATAACAAGAGTATAATTCTATTTTTAAAATGTCTTAAATATATCTTTTTCTTCAAATTTTAACATAAAAACATCCCTTTGAGGTCCCATTTTACATAGTACTGAGGTTCCAGAGTGATTTAGGGCAGTGCAGATGTGTCCTGTACTGTGTTCTAGATAATTATATGGATAGTAAAAGGGACAGAAATCAAAAGGGCTTCATGAAGCTCTTGAAAATGTCTCATGAAACTGTTAATTAAGTCAAAAATCATACTCTGGATACCAAGTGGAAAGAATTATCACCCGTAAAGGGTTGTCATCCTCTAGCTTACTATAGGTCTGCATTCAACATGCTAGCATAAACCATGAATGTTTCCATAATTCAAACCCAATTAGCCTTTTTCATTTGAATGTAATAAACATCTTATTTCAGTTTAATACTTGTATAGCACACTCCCCCACTTTGGGATTAGTTGTGATTCCACAGTAATATATGTTTAATTTCAAAAACTTCTTAGGTCCTAACCAAAGCCTGGCTTTACCATACATCTCTTTCTCTAATGGTAACTTTATTTTCTCATATCCCATCTTTCCCAGTATTTGATATTAAGAATGTTCTTCTTGTTCCCCCATTGTCAACCTTCTGGAAAAACCTCTGCTCTTTCAGTTTATTTAGCTATATATTCATTTCTTGGCAGGGTTATGATGAAGGGGTAAGGCATTGGTATAATCCTTTAAACTAAACAACTTTATTCTTCAATGCCAGTGGAAAAGCAAGGCCAAGGATCAAATACAACAGCGGTTCTCAACCTGTGGGTCATGACCCACAGGAACTGTATTAAAGGGTTGTGGCATTAGGAAGGTTGAGATCCACTGAAATATAAGGATATGATAAAAAGAATTTAAGTCTTGACCTTTGACCTTCCAATGATATAGTTCTTGTTGATTTAAATTATTATTATTTTGTTGTTGTTGTTGTTGTTGCAGTTTGGCTGGGGCTGGGTTCAAACCCGCCACCCTCTGATTAGGGGGCTGGTGCCCTACTCATTGAGCCGCAATTATTTATTAAACACATAATATGAGACTTGGAAGTAAAAAGAATCCTCACCCTCATAGAGGTTATTATATATTGTAGCAGGGAAAGACAGAAAATATCATGGCTAAGAAATTATATAGTATGCTATAAAGTTCTAGGTGCCAGGAAAACATACAAGACAAAGTAAATCAGAAGAAAGGTGGTCAGGGCTAAATAGCTAGATCGCCTAGATAAATAACTAGATTTGCCTTCAAGGAGGGTGATTAAGGTAGAGCTCAGTGGAAGGCTTGTGAGCGCAGATTTGAAGGATGTGAAAAAGTTGTATATGCCACTATCCAGGGGAAGAACTTTCCAGAGAGTAGGAACTGTCAGTATAAAAGTTCTAAGAAAAGGGAACTCTTGGGCTGCTTAAGAGGCACCTTAGGGCCTGTGCGCTCAGAAGGAAATGAGTAAGGAAAAGAGAAGTCAGATGGTTAATAAAGTCACAGGAGTGAGACGGGTAGGATCTTGTTGGTCATCGTAAAGCTGTTTATACTCCAAATCAGGGATACGCTGCAGACTTTCAAATGAATGAACAACTTCATCTTGCCTCTGTTTTAAAAGCATCACTCCCACTGCAATGTTGAGAATGCATTGAAGGAGTAGGACCAAGCAAACTGATGAGGAGACTATGGTGACAAACCCCATGAGAGATGGTGTGACACAGAGGTGACAGTGGTGAACAGAGGTCGAGTTGTGAACACAGTCAAAGATCAAGCCACAAAGACCTTTTTACTAACCGCATGTGAAGTACGGGAGAAAGACAAGAGTTCAGAATGACTCAAACTTTTTGATCTAAGCAGCGGACAAATTTACCATGGCTGAGTTTGAGAAGGCAGGATAGATTTGGGAAAGAAGAGGATGGGATTTAGTTCGGAACATATGGAGTTGTTTAATATATTTCTAAGCAGAGCTGCAGGCCATTGACTATGCAAAACAGGGATATAGGAAAGTTATCTGGACAGATAAATTCAAGATTTAAAGGAATTCCAGAGGTAAGTTTATCTTTCACCTTGTAGTTGACCTTAGTACATTATCACATAATCGGCATCACTGTGATCCTTTGTATCATTTGTAAAATACTTCCTGCCCAATGTAATAATCATTAAATAGTAGAATTAGCACTTAGCATTTTTAAGCAGAAAATCAATAAGAAAACAACATTACCAATGATAATGAAAAAAAAATTTAAAATAAAAAAACTTCTAAGTTTACTTCACTTGATCTTGGCCATTAAGCTCTTTCATCAGGAGCCAAAATTGGGCAAAATGTAAACAGTATAACTAATTTTGATTTCAATGGAGTTGGGGTCCTCAATCATTTACGTGAAATAAAATTCTGGGTCAATCTTTAAGTGTCAACACACCCAATCTGCCAATATATAATAATTGTTTGAAAATTATTTTGTTAACATGATCAATGAAGACTCTCAAGGCAAAAATCAGATTTTAAAGTGCCATTATTTATAATATTAGTTTTTGAACTCAAAGTTATTTTTATTATCTGTTAATGGTGTCATTACAATGTAGTGTCCTCATTTTTGGTCATAGAGAAATATCCACCCTACTTGTCCTAACACATAGCATAAATCCTCTAGTGTGAATTAAAACTATTTAACACTACTCCTTCTTCCCCCCCCAAAAAAGTAGAACAGAAAGAAAGGGAATCCTAAGTCACTCTCAAACGCAAAAATGAGACTTGATTCTTTTGATGGGGAAGGAAGAAAACAAAAAGGACAGAATTATTTGTCTTGGCTATTACGTGCTCATTGTACAAAGCCACTAAGTAGTTAAATGAGATAAAATCAAGAAATTATCATCTGACAATGTACCAATTTTGCCAAACAGCCTCAACAAGAAATCTTGTTCCTTCAAGTAGAGATATGTTCAAGGAACATTCAACAAAACATCAGAAATCCAGACTTTGGTCTCCAAAGGTCATTTATGTTTTGAGGAAATATTTTAAAATGTAAGCACTGATAACAACGTAGACAGCATTCCAAATGGCAAAATTGGATCTAGAGGTCTTGTACTTTTCCCCAGTTACAATTCAGACCAGAATGTGAAAGAAAAACATTACTATATTAGAAAATTTTGTATTTCCTAGTGATTCAAAGTAATGAAAAGGCTAAATCTGGCCACCTGACAGATCTAGTTTTTATTAGAGTATTCTGGTTTGGTAAATTGGAATTTGAGGCAGTTTATCTTCAATGCAATAATACCAGGTTATGTGGAAAAATAATAAAAAGTGGTGTTTCTCCTTTTCTGAGAGCAATCCGTTTTTGAGGGCTGAGTAACTTGTTTCACATGAATTATGCAGTTCCTGTTGTCGTGTTGATATAATGGGAGAAGGCAATCATCACCACAGGGTTTGCTAATTCTGGGGACTAAAGGCAAAGCACAGTTCCTCTGGGATTCAGAGAAGGCCTGAGTATGTTTTAGACACATTGATTTCACACAACCTAAAATGCATGACCATTTAATATTGTAGAATATGTTTGAAGAAGAAAGGTACAATAGAGTTTCAGGAGATACAATTTTCTAACGAAGCACAAATTCAGGTGTGTAAAACTATATATATATTTTTTCCTATAATTAAACTTAATTTCTACCTGCACACTTCATTTCCCCTGAGAGAAAGAAACTTCTCTCTCTTCACATAAACCAGTGCATTTTATGGTCCAGGTTTAACCCCAGCCAAGCTTGAGCTCTTCCTCCTGCTTTTCCAAGAGTGGTACTGGAAGGGTGGGGAATATCCACTTCTGAGGTTTGATCTGTCCCGTGCTGCCGTCACTGAGATGTTCAATCGACCCACCACAGCTGTGCTTATCTCCAGGACTGTGGCTCAGAAGACGGCACCTCCTGTGCTGGAATCCACAGAGGCTGCTAGGTCCCCCATCTGGCCTCCAGCTTGCACAACCCAGGTTCCCATCAGTGCCTGCATCCCCATGCCACGTCCAGCTCTCAGCATTGCATCCATGCTTCTCTGGGCCCCATGAAAAAATATTTAAGTGTTCTTTACCCCCAGCTAGAGCACTCTCTTTACAGATGCATTCAGGGCCTGGTCGTGCCAAGCAGTCATCTCTACTCTCTCCACCTGTAGTGGCACAAGTCCTCTTTGGCAATACTGACAAGTTTCCTGGCAAGCACAGCAGATTGTAAACTAATACTCTGCTCTTTTTACAATCCTCCTGATCTTACATCCTCTCCAAATAGTTTGTGCATAAACGTAGAGCAATCCATGCTGGTATCTCTCTTATTTATTGACCAAACTCTCCTCCCTTTACCAGTAATTGAAAGGCCCTCCTCTAATCTCACTAAGTTAAATATTATTATTCCTGTGTCCTTCCTTTTTTAGACCTGGCTGTAGGCTTCAGAAATGAAGAGTCAATTTTGTAATGCAAGTTCTATAGTTTCTCCAAGGAACATATTCCTCTTCCTAATTAGGACATTGACAGCTATAATCTCTGCTGCTCAAATGGCTCGAGGTAACTGGATTTAGAAAAAAAAATAAAATAAATGCTTTATATACCATCCTGCTGCATAGGTATTTTCCTCTGTCAATATAATTTATAAACAAGAGCTTTGGAGTCAGATAAAAATTATTTTCAGTAGACCTACCATTTTGTCCAGCCATCCCACTAATAGGTATTTAACCAAAGGGGAAAAAAAACACATTTTATCAAAAAGATGTGCACTTGAATATGTATAGAAGTATAATTCACAACTGCAAAGATGTTCGAATAACCTAATGCCCACGAATACATGAGTGGATTAATAAAACGTGGTATAGGTATACCATGAAGTACGGCTCAGCCATAAAAAGACAGTAATCTGGTATCTTTCAGAACAACCTGGATGGACCTGGAGACCATTCTTCTAAGTGAAGTACTGTAAGAGTGGAGAAACAAAAACCACATGGGCTCAGCACCAAATTGGAACTAGTTGATCTACACCTACGGGCACATATTCAAGTCAAACTCCATGCAGATCAAGTAGGTGGGCGGGGAAGGAGAGGCTGGGTTAATTCACACCAACTGGTACCGTGCACACATTCTGGGGGGAGGGCACACTTAAAACTGTCACTGAAAATATACAAAGGAAACCATGTAACCAAAATGTGTGTGTCCCAGTAACATTCTGAAATTTAAAATAATCACGTTCAGTTCCAGTCATTTATTCATTCAGTGAACATTATACATGTATAACCACTAAGTGCCAAGGAACGGGATCCTTACTGGGGATGATGGTAAAACAAAAACCTTCTCCATGGATCTTGCAGGAATAAAAAAATCACAAAAGTCAAGTCATATACTGTGCGTAACGCTATGAAATGAAGGCAGATGATCTTAATCCTGTGTGAGGTCTGGACGATTTCCATGACAATAATATGAGAATTGAAGAACAGGTTTAAGTGACCCTTGTAAAGAGAGTGAATGGAAAGCAGGGGGAGGAAGAGAACCTTTTTGGCAGAAAGAACCTGGTACTGAGACAAGAGTGGCTACTGTGCAAACACCTGTAAGAGGGAAAGCGAGACCTGGTTGGAGGGTCCACCCGGGTCAAGCCCCACGACGCTCTGTGGACAGAAGATGACCCTGAAACATTTCACCCAAGAAAGTGACAAGGTTCATTTTTATTTGTTTTGTTTTGTTTTAATCTCTGGCTACCGTATAGAAAAGAAAGTAGGAATGGTGCTCCATAGTAGCTTTGTTTTTTCATCTCCAAAATAAAGATAATATGAAGGGCTTGTTATGAGAATTAAATGAAATAATGCATATAAAGTACTTGGCGCACTGCCTGACACAGAGGAAATAATTCATGTTGTTATTACAATGATCTATGCAGAATTGTGTAAAATGAAACTCCAGATTAGCACAAGGCATATAAGCTTTGGAGCCAAATTTGCATATTCATAATTACTTTTTCAAAACTTTATTGGCCCCAAGCTTCTGATCTCCCCTGAAACTCTATTTCCTCAGACAGAAATAGTGATAATTCCACATATTTCACAGTATTTTTATGAAAGAAATACATTAATACGTGTGAAAACAGCTAGCCAAGGACCCGATAAATATCCTGAAAGCATATTTGTTTTCTTCCCCTCTTCTCTTTCCAGAAAAATTAACTCTTTCAAAGCTGTCTTGTACATTTATGAAGTCGTGTTACGTGTACTCCTTAGCAAATTATTGGTTGATTACACTCATGGAGAGATGATGGGACTAAAAGCATTAATTCCACTTCCCAAAGTGCCTAATTTGCTCTAACTTTACATGACTAGAAAATAGGGCTCATTATAAACAAGAAAATGGGGGAACAAAATGAGCTATCTCATTTTGTAGCGGAAAGATGGTCACTAACCTCATATAGAATGGGATGAGGGAAAGATTAGCAAAAAGTAGCGGACGATTTTCCCTCTAACCATTTAACTTCTGGTGATAAATAGAAAGGCAGACTCATTAGAGCAGCGTGATCCTTTGACATGTGGCCTTTTTGATGTATATCGCTCTAGAAAAAATCGTTTAGGGGATAATTTATGGATGTTGTCAAAGTGTTAACTGCTTTCGTGTTGCTAGTTTCATGGGCAGCATGTGCCTCTTCCAGGAAAGAGTGTGAATACTCAAAACCTTTAACAACAAACCGACTTTTCTGAAAGAGACACTGTAATTGAACAAATGGGAATAAATTTAGTCACATCCCTGGCCTTTCCGGTCAGCCTTATCCTCTAACGTATAAATTAGAGTGGCAGGTGCACTGGACGTTTTCCACGTTGGTTTGTTAAAAGGTGAGTTGCCTGGTGCCAGCAACACTGCAAACCGGACAGAGGTGATTTGGCTTTCATAGGTCTGCGGGCCAACGCTGAGCATAATTTAGAAGGAAAAGGCCATTCACCCAATCACTCAGCCATTTGCCCCCTAAATCTCAGAGGCTGCCTAAATTTCAGGTTCTAGGAATGTGGGTCAGTGCCAGCTTTCACAACTATGAAACAAGGGGAAGACATGTTAGTGATTATCCATTTCAAACCACTCATTTTACACATGAAAGCACAGAAATGTCTGCCCAAAGACTCATGTCCTGTGCAAGAAAAATTTAATATTAAAACAAAGATAATAAACTCCCATAAAAATAACTAACCAAGCCCAAGATAGATAATAATGCAAGATTTTTTTCATCTACCATAGACCATATTCACAATTCTTCAAACCAAACCTCAATGTCAATCATTTTCATTACTGTACATTCAGATCTGAGATTTATCATCATTAAAAAATATTTTACACACCTGTCATTTTGTTAAGTACATTTAACACAGTGGCTACTTTCTGTACTATTCATTAGTCAATAGGGCATCTACCATCGGGGCTGGAAAGTAGTGACATCTAGAAGTTAAGAAAATATTATTTCTGTTTTACAGGTAAGAAGACTGAGATCCATAGAACTCAGGAAACTTGCCAGGTTTATACATTGGAAGGTGAAATGTGTGAAGCAAGAAAGCAGATTGACTTGTCTCTGAAGCCCTGAGTTGTTCCTCTTTCCTCAACCAGCCTGGAAGTTTCAGTAGGTAGCAAACCCTCTGCCATCTGTATAGGGCATTCATCAATTCCTTCCTCGAGACTCATTCCTGCTGTGCCCACTACTTAAGTATGTTTCTTTGAGGAACCACCCTGTTCCTACGGAGTAGCAGCCATGCAGTTTGAGTATCTTAAGTCAAGGAATAGAGTTTCATTCATTTTATCACAGTGGTTGCTTTAGAAGTGAGCAAAACCCAGTTGGTACATGAGCGTTCCCCCAACAGTGATAGGTCCAAGTTAGATAATCACAGTAAAGTTCAAGAATTCTGTGTGGGAAGCAGCAGACTTCCTACCCCTGAATGCAAAGACAGTAGTAGCACGTCCCCCTGATTAGTGCTGCCAAGTCGTACTTTGGATATCAGCCTAAGATTAAAGACCAAAGGCAGAGTTGAGACAATCACAGAGAAACAGTCAAATCCAATATGTTATTCATCCGGGTCTGACACCTGACCTGGCCCCAGTGTTTCCAGTGATATCCCCAATAGACGGTCCTATTCCTTAAGTTAATTTGAGTTGGATTTTCTGTTATTTGCA
>NW_003852411.1:1339333-1350304 GCF_000181295.1 Otolemur garnettii
TCTTGTATCACTTAAAGGCCAACCTAAAATCCACCTCACATCAGACTAGTATCCCATTTAAACCGAATCTGTCACTAAGATAACCCAGTGCTCATCTAAACCTTAGCCTCCATCCACGCCCAAGCACATAACTACATTACTCAACATGATTTTCATGAGCAAATGTTCTACCAAAACATCAATTCACATTCTAGCATGTAGCCTGCCTGTGATGTTAAAGAAAATAATAGTGAAAATTCATACAAGTTTTATAACTATGTAAGTTCAAGTTCTTTGTAAAAGTCCATCAACATCAGTAAAAAACGTGAACTATGGATAAAGTTTCACACCACGCATAGTTTAACTTGCCCACAACCCAAATCCAGACACCCAGGGTTTTTGAGTCATTCCCTTGTCAGTGGTGCAGAGAGCTCTCCAAACGTTCCCTACTCTAGATGTACCCCTGATGGGTGCTACTCGTCATCCTCTATTAAAATATAACTCCTTTGTGTTCCACTTGCTCAAAATTTTGCTTTCAGTATCTCAAGCCATCAAAAATTTGACATCAATTTTGAAGTATGTGCTCTAAAGCTGCTGTCTCTAACCCTCAGGTCACAGACTAGTACCAATCTGTGGCCGTTTAGGAACTGGGTGACACAGGTGAGTGGTGAGAGAGCGAGCAAACTGCCTCTGTATTTACGGCGACTACCCATTGCTCAGGTCACCACCTGAGCTCTGCCTCCTAACAGCTCAGGGGAGCTTTAGATTTTCGATGGACCCTAACATAAACTCTGCGTGGGAGGGATCTAGGCTGCTGCCCTTCATCAGAAAACAATCCCCCACCACCCCCACCTGTGGAAAACTTGTCTTCCACGAAACCAGTCCTTGGTGCCACAAGGCTGGAGATCACAGCTCTAAATGAATGGATTCTAATTAATCCATTCCCCCAGGCCTCCTTCTTCTCCCCTAATAACCCATCCTTGTTTATGAATGAGCATTTGTACCTAACAGCAATATATTTTCTATTCTGTAACTTGATGGCTAGAAATTGTGTTACAGTTAAGAGTCAAAGAAGCAGAAGAACAAAGTGCCTAATTCATTGACTATTTGGAGAGTTAAGTGGAGGGCCTAGTACATTCCTCAGGTACAAACTGCTGTCACAGAGTGAGTTATCACTAAAAACTAAGATCAGCTTACACTTCTCACTCGCCAGCTTTGCTACTTTTTTTGATCTTACCTATAACTCAATTATACAAATGCCAAATGAAGACCTTTTTAGTCAGATTTGCTGATGTAAAAAGTAACTCTAAACTATGGCTTTTTAACAGCAAGCATTGATTCCGTGCTCTTATTGCATGCAGAATGGGGGCTGTGGTGAGCTGCGGGGGCTGTGGTGAGCTGCAGGAGCTGTAGCTACAGGGGCTGCAGCTACAGGGGCTGCAGCTCTAGTCCACTCTGCTTAGCTCTGCTCAGTCAGCTCGGCTCACTCAGCACCACAGGGCTTCTCAGTTCAGGGCACAGGTTGAAGAACCAGTTGTATTTGGGACATGCTGTTCTTAAGGCACAGAGGAAAAGCAAAAGAGCCAAAAATTCAGTTGCTCTTTAAGTTTCTGCCAAAAGGTGGTATAATTTGCATCTCATTGGCCAAAACAAACAGCCTCGCCAAGCTCGGTTTCAATGGAGAGAGGAAGTATATTCCTGCTGCAGTGCGCAGCTCTGCAAGTTATGTGGAATTAGGGAGAATATCTAATCTCGTGTAAGGAAGTAAGGAATAAATAATTAGGGCCCCCCAAAATTATGAACCAGACAAGGTAAGTGAAGCTTTGTTTCCTGATTATTGAGCTTAGTTCCCTGTGACAGGCTAATTAGCTGTCCCCCCAAACCATTCCACTTTTCCTCTTTGGCATAGCTGGGCTACACCATTTCCCAGCCTCCCCTCCACTTAGATTGAGGCATGTGACTGAGTTCTGATTAATGAAATGTGAGCAGAATGGTATAAGCCATTGGGAGATTTGGGCTATAAACCGCTCCCCACACACAACCCTCAATTCTTTCTCCTCTCACGAGCTGGGGGAGTGCAGAGCCACAGGTAGAGGGAGACAGTCTCCAAGTCACTGATGGGAGATGCCTCGAAGAGCCCACCCCACAGGCCTTTGGTGTGTTCAGTCACTGAGGTTTCTAGTTCCTTTGTTTTGTTTCCCCAGGAGAGACTATTCTGGCCATACATAAATCAGAAGACTTTCCTCACTTTTCTTTTTTTTTTACTTTTACATCCATGTGAAGGAATTGATGTTTTATTTCTCTATGAGCTATCCTAAATTACTTTTTTGTGTGCTTTCTTTTTTAGTTACCAGACCACTCAAAGAAGGGATTGTCAGAGAGACAATGTCGGCCATATATTCGGGCAACTCCTAAGATCAACAGATCCATGATGCTACACAGAGTGAAACCAGTTCCTCGTCCAGGACCCTGTGTAAAAGTCAATCCATTTCCTAATCACCCTAAAAGCTAGATTCCAAGTCCAGGTTCTCTTCCAGAAATTTATGTCTCATCTCATAAGGAGGAAGCACATCGGTAAACTGTTCTGTTGTCTCAGCAAGCAATGGCTGGGTTCCTGGTAAGCCCTCTCATATCCACCAGCTGCATACTTTCAGCTAAACCATAAATGAAGAGTGAGGGGAAACGTTTCTTACTTTGTCTATACAGAACCCTCTCGGATGGCAGAATTAACATCAGAGCAGTTAAGAATATGGCACAGATGTGAGTCAGACTGCCTCTTCCCTCTTACCCCTTACCTCCCTGAAAGATAACCTTGAGAAAATGATTTGCTTTTTGGTATTCCTAGCTCTGTATGTATAAAATGGAGACAATAATGGTATCTATCTCATGGCTTAGTTATTAAAATTAAATGAGTTGTTATTTGTAAAGCATGTAGAATAGAACCAGGACTATTTAATGAATACTGGACAAGCAGCAATTAATTTTTTTAATTATGTCTATTTTAAAGAACCCAAAACTTGTATTTTTCCAAGATCATGTAGTTAGTAACTAACTCAAAATAGGATCTTTTAAGCCTTTCAATTTTATATTCTATATCGTATCTCTGTAAGCATATTGGCAAGTTAAACCTAAACACACCAAGATGATGTTGGTTCAGAACCATCACTGTTATATAACCAGCTACCAAGGTCCATTGAGCATGTGGCACATCCAAACTCAAACCACAGTCAAGTCACAGGACTGAAAGTGTTTCTGACACAAAAGCCCATCAGATTCAGCCATTTGTATAAAGATGACAAGTGACTCACTCTGACCCTGTAAATCAGTGCCCTTAAGAATCTCTCTGGGTGGAGCTGGGAAGTCCTAAATGAACCATGTAATGAAATGACATCCACTTAAAATAAATGTACTTAAAATGTCAACCTGCCTCTATTCTTAAGCTAACAGCAGTCATGTGGTTACCTGCGGAGAGGAGGAGTCCAGTCCTCATTCCTCCGTCTATAGTTGTCTCCTGGGGAATCTCCACTTTGCCTCTTGAGACTCATAAATATGTTTCAAGATGAGAAAGTATATTCATCCTTTTTAATATAATGCTTCTCTGCCCAAAGTGTTTTCCTTTGAGAATAATAAATTTCCTGTTGGAAATTGAGTCTTGGTATAAGGCTTCTCAATTTGCAAGGAAGGGAAATATACTATGAAAGTAGGTCCCAGAACAAGGTGAAAGCTCCATCTCATAAGCCAGCGATTAACATAAATCAAGACCTGCCTAAAGGAAGACAGGCAATGGGTCTAACAAAAACAAAAAAGAAATCCATTCAGACTAGATTTTCTGGACTCTCTTACTAAAGATCCTTAAAGATCTATATTGGTAAAGAATCAGTTTATCATCTTTCTACCAAGCGAAAGAAAAGCAGTTCTTACTTATCCAGCTCATCGCTACCCATTTCTCTCTTAGCTCACAAACTTTCTCCCAGATTGAACGTACAGTTCTTGGGAAGCCAGTGCTTTCTCCTGTCTCTTTAAAATAGTTTTGTCTGTTCGTAGAGTCTCTTTCCCTATCCTATCATCTACTCGCTGCTTGGGGTTTGGTTTAAACATCATGTCCCCCACCAAACACACCCAACCAATGTCTTGGGAGTTTGGTCACTAATCTCTAGAGAGAGGGAGGTGATGTCAGCAGGGTGGTGGGGAGGTGGTAACCCATTCATATCCCTCCACAGCAGCAACAACTTGGCAGACATCTATGGACAAAAGTGCCTTTGCAGGAATTTTGGTACTGAGGTACAAGGTCACAAAACCTCAGTGGAGTGTGTTACTGCAAAGGGCTATATTGAGAGAACAGACCCTTACCCTGCCCCTACCCAGGTGGCAGGTTTGCCAATGGAAGTCCCAGCTACAGACAAGGAAATGGCCTTATTCTTGGCTACAGCCCACTTGGCCTTGGTCCTGCAATCAGAAACACCTGCTAAGGAAGGTGGGGAAGTCACATGGAACTATGCCTCAGATAATAGGTCTACTAATGTCAGTACCAGCTATAAAACCAGAAACAACCCTATAACTTGGCTCTAGCTCTTCACAGCTGAGGTCTTAGAGAAATCCTTCCCATGCAAGGACCCACCAAGAGATCCACGTCCTTCAATGCCTACAAAGTCATGCCCACAGATCTCAGCTGTATAGCAGATCTTGAAATGGCCCCATAAAACTTTCTAGCTCCAGACCGTCTCGATTACATTTTGAAAACAGTCCTGACTTCTCAGGGACCTGCCAGGTAACATGCTCATTTGTGCTCCAAAGGCAGGTCTGCCCAGCACTGGTCCAAGTGCAAATCTTGAAGCAGCCCTATGTCCTGACTCCATCCCTGCTTGCTGAGGATCCAGGAGCAGTTCTTCTTGCCTAGGAACCTGGCAGGATACATGTCGCTCATGCCCAGAGGAAGGCCTGCAGACCTTAACCTTGGCTATAGTCCCAATAACACCCTATAACCCTCTTAGGCACAGTCCATATCTAGTACTGCCTACCAAGCAATCTACCCAGTAACTTAGTGGGAGCCCTTCCCAGGACTCAGAGGTACCACACACGTCTGTGTAACTGGTGACAGTCTATAAACCACAAATGGGCTGTTACTGAAGGCCAAATTGTAGACACATGGCCTAGTTCCAATTCCACTTAACTGAAAGGCAGTCCCATCAGAACAAGGAACAAATGTAAGGAGGTATTTACCTTCTGAAACTAATCTGTAAAGGCTGGACAATGTGTTCTCTCCTCTAAATGGGCAAACATGGACACAGGACTACACAGATAACAAAGAATTAGGTAAATGTGATACCACTAAATGAAACTAGTTAAGTGTCCAGTAACTGACTACAAAGAAATGGAGATCTAGGCATTGCCTGACAAAAAAATTCAATTAATTACCTTAAAAAAGTTCAAAGACATGCAAGAGAACACAGACAACTAAAAGAAATCAGGACAACAAAGCATGTATAAGATTAGAAGTTTAATAAAGAAATAGAACCCACAAATAAGAACCAAACAGAAACCCAAGGAATGAAGAACACAATAACAGAACTGAATAATAAAACAGAGGTCTTAAACATCAGATTCGAACACGTAAAAGAAAGAATTAGTGAACTTGAATAAGGGCCATTTGAAAGTAGCCACCTCGAGGAACAAAAAGGATGAAAAAAATTTCAAAACAAGATAACAAAACATAAAGAGCCGATAGGACAGCATTAACCAAAGAAATATACAAATTCTACAACTGCCAGGAAGAGAAGGAAACAGGAAGAGAGCTTATATGTAAATAGAAGTAATGGCTGAAAACTTCCCAAATTACAGGAGATACATGCACGCCCAGATGATGAAGCTCAAAGGACCCCGGTATGTTTAGCCCAAGGAATATCCTGAGATACACTGTAATCAAAGTGTCAAAAATTAAAAGCAAAAGGAGTAGAAGAAAAAGGCAGAAGAAAAGAGACTCATCACCTGCAACAGAACGCCCAGCAGGCCATTCGTGGATTTCTCCCCAGAAAACTTGCCATATGGGAGAAAATGGAGTAATAGAGACAACATACTAAGACTGAAACAAAATGAAACAGAACATCTAAACCGACCAATACTAAGAATGTTAAATCAGTAATTAAAAATCTCTCGACAAAGAAAAGCTCAAAATCAGATGACTTCATGAGTGAAGCATGAAGCATTTAGAAAAGAACTAACACCAATTTTTCTTAAACTATTCCCGAAAATTGGCTAGGAGAGAATGATTTCAAACTCACTTTATGATGCTGAAATTACCCTATCACCAAGCCAGATAAGAAATGACAAGAAAAGAAAATTACCAGTCAGTATCTCTTAGGAACATAGATTGAAAGTTCCTCACTGAAATAGTAGCAAGCCAAATGCAACAAGCCCATTAAAGAATCATATACAAAGATCAAGCTGGATTTATCTTTGGGACGCAAGGCTAATTCAGTGCATACAAATCAATAAATTATATATGCCATATCAGAAAAATAAAGAATAAAAATTATATGTCATCTCAATATATACAGAGAAAATATATAACAAAATTAAGCATTCTTTTAAGATAAATAACCTCAACAAATAAATCACATACAAATCGCAAAGAAATGCACATTATCATAACAAAGGCTATAAGAGAAGTCTGCAGGTGACCACATTTGTCACTTTCATTCAACATAGTACTAGAAGTTCCAGCCAGACCAGTAATACAGAAAAATAAATAGAAGTCACCCAAATAAGAAAAAGGAAGTGAAGTTGTCTGTTTGCAGATAACATGATGTTATATGGATATATAGAAAATACTAAAGGCTTCACCAAAATCTTTTTAAACTAAAAAATTCAGTTAAGTTTTCAGGGTACAAAATTGACATTCAAACCAAGTTGTATTTCTATACACTGATAACAAACTAAAAAAGAACTTAAAACAATCTCATTTACAGGAACATCAAAAATACAATATAGAACTAAATGCAGCCAAGGAGGTAAAAGATCTATACACTGGAAATTGTAACATGCTGAAAGAAATTGATGACACAAATAAATGGAAGGACAGCCCATGCTCATAGATAGGCAGAATGTTGTTAAAATATTCATACTACTCAAAATGATGTAGATCTAATCCAGTCCCTATCAGAATTCCAGTGGCATGTCATAAAAACAGAAGAAAATAACTCTAAAATGTTTATAGAACCACAGAAGACTCTGAAGAGCCAAGACACTCTTGCAAAAGAAGAACAAAGCTGGAGGCATTACATTTCCTAATTCTATAACTATGTTACAAAAGTAATTAAAACAACATTCTACTTGAATAAAAATAGACGCACAGAACAATGGAACAAGATCCCCAAAATAAACTCATGCATATAAGGTCAAGTAATCTTTGAAAATGGTGCCACAAAAACCTAATAGAAAAAGACAGTCTCTTTAAAAAATAGTGTTAAGAAAACTAAATATCCACGTTTTAAAAAAAGAAAAAGAAATTGGACACTTTTGTTTATGCCACATACAAAAATTAATCTGAAATGAATTAAAGGATGAAATATAAAGGATGAAATTGTAAAATTCCAAGAAGAAAACAGAGAACCAGCTCCTTGACATTGGTCTTGGTAATGATTATTTGAATTGACACCAAAGCACATGCAATAAAAGGAAAAATAAACAACTGGGACTACATCAAACTGTAAAGCTTCTACACAGCACAGGAAACAATCAACAAAATGAAAAGGTAGCCTATGGACTGGGAGAAAACATTTGGGAACCACGTATCTGACAAAAAGATAATACTTTGTCAAAAACCAAGATTCCTCAAAAAACTAAAATATATGAGAAACTCTCACAACCCAATAACAAAACAACCGGATTTAAAAGTGGGCAAATGTTCTTGCAATGGTCTGAATGTCCCCAAAATTCATGTGTTGAAACTTCAGCACCAGTATGGTCCTATTAGGAGATAAGGCCTTCAGGGGGTGATTAAGTCATGAGAACAGAGCCCTTGTGGGCGGAGTTGAGGCCCTATAAAGAGGTTTTTCCCAGCATATGGTCTATCTTATTCCTCTTTCCTCTGCCATGTGAGGCACAGCAGTAAAGCCCTCACTAGACCCTCGATGCTGGTGCCTTAATCTCATATTTCCCTGAACTGTAAAAACTGAATTCCTTTTCTTACTAAATTACTCAGCCTGTGGTATTGTCATTTCAACATAATGGACTAAGACATACCTGAACAGACATTTTTCCAAAGACAACACAAAAATTAGGCTAGCAAGAATATGAAAAGTGCTCAACATCACTAACCATGAACATTTACATCAAAACTGCAATGGAACATTGACTTTTGCCTGTTAGGATGGCTAATTTTAAAAAGACCAAAGATAAATGTTGGCAATAATACAGAGAACATGGAAGCCTTGTGCAGCGTTGGTGGGAATGGAAGTTTAGTATAGCCATTATGAAAAAACCAGATTCCTCAAAAAATTAAAAATGGAACTATCATATAATCCAGTAATTCCCCTCCATATCCAAGAAAATGAAACCAGAATCCTGAAGAGATTATCTGCTCCACCATTTTACATTGTAGCATTATTCACAAAAGCCGAGATATGGAAACCACCTAAGTGGCCATGATAGAAGGAAAAAGCAAACGTGTGTGTGCACATACATACAGTGGAGTATTCAACCCTAAAATAATCCTGCCATTTGCAACAACATGAACTGACCTGGTGGATGTTATGCTAAGTGAAATAGACCAGACACAAAAAGACAACTATTGTATCATCTCACATGTGGATTCTAAAAAAACTCAAACTCATAGAAGCAAAGTATGGTGTGATAACTGTTGTTAACTATACTGTACTGTTTACTTGTAATATGCTAAGAGAGACGATCTTAAGTGTCCTCACCCCACCCAAACACGCAAATTCTAACTGGTGAAGGATGTGTTAATTAATTTGATTATGGTAATCATTATAAATGTATCTATATATTAAACAATCATATTGTGTACCTCAAGTATGTACAATTTTTGTTTGTCAATTATACCTTAATGAAGTTGAAAAAAAAATTTTAAAAAGCAGAGAAAAAAATTGGGCCCATAGTAGGGTGACCAGACGTCCTGCTTTTGGCAGGACAGTCCTGATTTTTAACAATTTGTCCTGCATCCCGCGGCATTTTAAAAAAGATCCAATTTTTGGAAAGAATGCATGAATGGACAGGAGAACAGTAAGGAAATATACAGTTTACTGCTGCCATGTGGCTATTTCACCAGGATATGAGTTTTATATTATTTTTGTTGATTTTATAATGTTAAACTGTAATAATAACAAATAATTGTTGAGAAGTGATTATTGAGAACTGCTTATCAAAGTTTGATTTGTTGTCAGGCCCCACCTCCCCACCCCACCCCCACCCCCTGTCAATGGTGTCCTGCTTTACCAATGTTAAAATCTGGTCACCTTAGCCTATATCCAGAAGAAGAAAAAAAAAAAGAAACCAAAAAAGAAAAGTTCTTTTCTCATGTAAACTACAGAAGAATAAGACAGTAGCTATCTTGCTTGTCACATGCAGTGAGGTCTTAATAAATATTTATAGAATTAAAATTTATAGTTATTTATAATATTAAAATTCAGTTGATCAATGGGATGTTGTATTCAAAAAATTATTAAAATGTGAATGCCATGCCATTTTAGCTTAGGGTTAATGGAGTGGAAAAGTGTTCCAAAATAACAAAGTGTCTTAGAAATGGTTATTAACCTCCACATGCATCTTGTCAATTCGAAGAGCTCACCCTAAAAATATGGAAATCAAAAATAGCTCTATATAATTTAACCTTTCCTTATAAAAGACATAAGAAAAATAAAGAGAATATGTTCTTTTTTATTAATATGTGATTTTCCTTCTAAATTCTTCACACTTTTTAAAACTTTGGGTATAACTGGTAGTTGTTAAGGGACAAAAAGCTCTAGGATTTTTACACTCTCTGGTTAGCAATATTCAAAATACTAGAGTCAGACTCACATTTAAATATCTAGCCAGTGATTTTGCCTATTTTCTATTGTTGTTTTATACATCCGAGACAATCAATCAAAGAATAAAATAAAAAATCTGATGAGGGGGCCAGAAATAACCTTTCATGACAACATCTAGGCCACATATGATTTGTTTCCTGAAATTGAGGTCCTAAGTGACAATTCTGTTTTTGACCTTGTAGTCATTTGAGGTTTTATGTCTGTACTTGTAATGAGTTGCCCAGCCTTGGTCTTGGTCTCCTCTGTTCTGTGGCATGCCATTATCTCTTTCTGGTTTTTTTTTTTTTTTTTTTGTTCTTTCAGTCTATGATTTGCTAGGGCTTGTTCCCTTAAACCACTCTGTTGTTATCTGACACACATAGCTTTTTCCCAGGCAGTTTCTTTCCACAATTCTACTTTCTGCTAACCAGAGAAAATGTCACCTGGAATACGTAGCTGTGTTTTCCTCCCTGAAATGAAGAAGAAGAATATTTACAAGCCATATCAACTAAACACACCCAGAAGAAAAATCTTCTTTTAAAAATGTTCTGGAAATTACAAGTTTTCTAAATCAGTACATACAGAGACCATTTCATTTCTGAATACAACGAAACTACTCCCCACTGGTACACGATGATAGGGAAGTATTCCTGTTTTTACAATTGTCTTAACTAGTAATTATTATAAATATTGAGTTGGTTGAAATATCATAGGATTATTTTTAAAAATATAAACAACTTCAAATAGCACGGAACATAAGCTGATCTAACCCTCTGCGTTAGAAGTCTCTTAAGCGTCTCAGTTCTTTCACTAACTACTGTGAACAGCCATAGTTCTTGCACTAAAATTAAAAATGTATTAATATTTTTTTAGAAGAGGCTGCTGCTTTTTAAGATTTGAACAAGTAGAAGTTGAATGAAAATTTAATTGAGACCTTATTTTCTACCCAGATTACATTTTCTCTAAA
>NW_003852411.1:1350357-1359030 GCF_000181295.1 Otolemur garnettii
CTTTCAGAATTGATCCCTTCCTTCCCAACCGTATTTTCCAATTGTCCTCAAATCATAGTTTAGCTTGTTATCACCAGTTTGGTGATTACATGTTTTCTAATCTCATTTGCTGTGATTTATTGTAAAATAGACTCCCAAACCAGTTCTTTTCTACCTATATGATTAATTCTCAAAAACATGAATAGGTCACACATGTATGCTCTCCACGACACCAAATACTTTGATGAATGGGGAAGAGAGAAAACCACTTTCCTTCATCAATGAGACACCAGTCACAGTGCTAGGCCTCTGCAGGCCCCTTAGACAATCAAAACCTGTAAAGCATTTAGCACAGTGCTTAATATCATGGTTCAGTAAATGTTTATTTCTGTTACTATGTGATTTAATCCCCCCAACAAATTTGTAAGAAAGTACAGAGGAGGAAAGTGGAGCTCTGAGAGTGTATGATCATCCAAGCTGACACACTAGTAAAGAACACTGGGGTGGAATCAGACTTTCCCAGCACATGGCAGAAACACAACTCAAGTTTTTATTAATGAAAAGCAATTTTGGGCTGGGGCATGGTGGCTCGTGCCTGTAATTCTAGCAGTCTGAGAGGCTGAGGCAGGAAGATTGCGTAAGCTCAGGAGTTTGAGACCAGCCTGTGCAAGAGCAAGACCCCATCTCTACTAAAAATAGAAGAATTAGCAAGGTGTTGTGGCAGATGCCTGTAATCCCAGCTACTGGGGAGGCTGAGGCAGAAGCCTAGGAGTTTGAGGTGGCTGTGAACTAGGCTGATGCCATGGCACTTTAGCCTGGCCCAATAGAGTGAGACTCTGTCTCAAAAAGAAAAACAAAAAAAAAGTCTTTTTTTTTCATACTTTTGGACTCATTAAGTAGTAACTACAGGACTGATTAATTCAAGGGCTCAATAATATCATCAGCGGCCAGGTTGTCATCATCCTCCCACTATCTTTTTGAGAGGTTATCTTGATCCTCAGACAGGTTCCTCTCATAAACCCCACACTGAACACAATTTCAACCCAACATCCAACACAGTAACATCCAAAAGTAGCACTGGGCTTTCTAAGCAATGAAAAAGCATTCCACAGAAACTCCGCAGCAGGATTCCACCTGCTTTCATGGGAAGATGAAATGAAAAATAGAAGCATGTATAAGATGACATAGACACAAAAAATAAATTTAAAAAAACCCAGAAAACCAGGCAAAAATCACTGGCCAATCAAACTTAAAATCATCACTAGAGAAATGGAGCCAAGGGTGGTTGGCTTGAGAATAAAGTGCCTACCGCTCTGGGGGTGGAGATTAAACAATTTCCTCTAAATCCTGTGGAGACAGACAAATGCAGGAACAAAAACTGGGTTCTGTTTTGAAGGCGGTAGAGGGAATGTATAAATGGATATTGATGAGAAAAATCAGCAGGACATGATGCTGCTATGTCGCCTCAAAGTAGCAAATGTTATATTACTATAATTGACTAACTGAACATGTAAATATCAAAGAAAGAGAGAGGGTGGGGGAAGGGAGAAAATGCTAAACTGGTCAGTCTGAGTCCTGTTAATGTGTCACTCCTACATGCAATCGTGCGTAGTTACCGAAAATGACAGACCACAGGAGGGTCTCTGTATACCAGACAAGATTTGGGGATTAAAAACGATATCACAGAAGGGAGCAGACAGTAACCATGATCAAGAGAGCAGAACATCAAGACCTAATGAGGTTGTCAGGTACCTGAGCCAACCAAGGAACAAGTGCATTAGAAATGATTCAGCAGAAGGCGTTACTAACACAACAGTGATTCCTTAATAGCCAGGTTACAAAGGATGACAATATTTAGTTTCTTCCTTAAACACAGAAAATTGTTTTCTGTCACTGGAGAAAGACTGCTTCCTTTAAAAAGGATGCCAAAATAAAAATGGACATTACTTAATTGTATTAATTCATGCCCAATTGTTTTTTCGTGAGCTAAAATTCCAAGAAATAACATAAGCAAAAGGTTAATTTAAAAGGTAATTATCACTGAAGAGAACAACATCTAAAAAAAGTTGAGCTTACAGGTTTGCGCAGATTCGAGGGACACGTAAAGAGATTCAGGGGATCAGTAAAGATGGTCACATATTCAAGGACATCTAAGACCTTTTCCACTGAAAGAGAACTCCACATGCTGAACTACACCTTCTTCTAAATCTTATTCTGGATGACTAAAAGATTTACAACCGGACTTACATCATAAAATAGAAATGTGGCTGTGATACCATTCTCTTTCTTTGGAGCAAATGTAGAAATGCAGGAATCTGAGGAGCAGGGCACTATCCAAAGATACCATCAGTGAAAGGGCACCCTAAGGGGAGACAGATCTCCTGGATAGAAATCCCAGCTCGGCCACCCCTTGGCCACACCACCTTGCTTGCTTCCTAACTCCTTTTCCGTCCTCTCCTCTGTAGTATTGAAATAATAACACTAACTTTTAGAATTTGGAGGAGAATTACATACAATTAAAATACTTCATGCCTGATTCACACAGTCAATTGCCCAATCAATCACAGGTATTACTGTTATGTTACTAATTATAAATCACACATGGGATCTAAGACTATAAGGTTTTCTGGTGAGAAAGTTTTCTTTCCACTCTTCAATGGGAAGTAGAATGAAAGAAAAAAGAAAGCTCTTCCCAATCCCTCCACGTTAAGTAGGTCAAGATGGCTAATTGCTCATAGCCTTCTAATAACCCCCAGGACAGAAGGGCCGAGGGAGACAGAGGTAAGCAGGCAAAAATGTGTCTCTAGACATATGCTGCACCCCAAATCCAAGGGCGGTTACAGCATCCTGCACGGTGCTCCATGGAAGCAGAGATGAATACATTTATTTGGCGTCTTTATGCTCTTTTGCAGCTGCAAACAGCTTCAAATCTAATTGGCAATGGAACACTCCAGGCAATTTGCATCCCTAGAGAGCAATTTCTGCTTGGGTTTCTGCTGAATATTTTTTAGAAAGCTACAGTACCTGATTCATTTGTCTTAGTCCATTTTCTGTTGCTATAACAGAATACCTGAGAGTGAGTAATCTATAAAGAAAAGTTTATTTGGCAGACGATTCTGGAATGTGGGAAGTCCAAGCTCAGGCAGCCCATCTGGTGAGTGCCTACACGCTGCCTCAACTCATAGCAGAAAGCGGAAGGGGAAGCAGGCGAGTACAAAAAGGGGAAGCAAAACACGAGGCGATCTTGCCTTATAACAACCCACTCTAGGGAAACGCATCCAGTTTCCAGAGAACCAACCCAGTCTCACAGAACTGCATCGCTCCATTCATGAGGACAGAGCCCCACTATCCAAATACCCGGTAAAGCCCTACCTCCAACACCATTAGATTGGCAATTCAATATAAATACGAGTTTTAGGCGAGACACTTAAACAGCATCTATGGAAGAACAGTTCTTTTCAAGAACTTTTTTTACAACTTATATAGATTTATTGAAGAAGTGAGCTAGCTGCGTAATGTTCTTCATTACTCACCAAGCCTTCTTTTCTTTGATCTGAGAAAGGAACCTGGCACACCTATTTCCGTAAGCTCTGGAAAACACAGATTGTCTTTCAGAGACAACATGTGTAGACTGGGCACAGCATTTCTCCTGATGTGACCTGAATTCAGGCACCTGGAGCACTTTGTAATACTCCAAACACGGTATCATAAGTACCTATCTGACCACATTAGACACAGCCCAGGATCAACGCACAGCGAGTTTCTGAGAAGCACCCTACAAACCCCACAGGTTCTGAAGTTAAATATGTATATTATACACCAATCATACCTCAGGATTATTTTAAGTCATGTTAGCAGTTATGGGTTTGTGGCAACTTGGCAACATCCGATGATATAAGTGTGTCTACACAGGGATAATGAACTGTGACAAATTTTTCAATAAAAATTCACTACCCACAGAAATTCTTTACAGTAATGCCTCCATATCTGCAGATTTCCTTTCTGTGGTTTTAGCTACTCATGGTATAGCACAGTAAGACATGTTCAGAAGGAGAAAGAAGGCTACTTTCACTTAACTTTTATTACAGTATATTGTTATGATTGTTCTATTTTATTATTAGTTACTGTTGTGAGTCTTTCTGTGCCCAGTTTATAAATTAAACTTTATCATAGGTATATATGTATAAGACAAAACATAGCATATGTCAAGTTTGACACACTTTACAGTTTGAGGCATATACGGGGGTCTTTGAACGTATCTCCCAGGCATAAAAGAAGACTATTGTAAGTCACCTTTTAACATTAGGTGGCATGTGAGTTGTATTTAACTCATGCTAGTGGTGAGCCCAGGGCCTCATGAAGCATGCACCACTGGCAGATAGGCGGGAAAGCCCATAGCGTGCCTGGGCACTGTGACACCCCTGTTCATTATGTTCTCCATCAGTTGACACATCTCCCCTACCTCCTGTCACCTTGCCCCAGCTGCTAAGTGCACCACGCATATTACGCCATGTTCTCCAGCTACCACAACTACCATGTTTCAACTGGAATGTTTGTCTGTAGCTCTTTGAACAAAATCCACAGGACAGCATGCAGCCACATGACATTGTGGCATACACCTAGAGGGTAAGATAACTCAGAGGTTGTCATCCAGGACCACCCAAGGTGCACTCCAGATACAACTAAGTTACTAGTGGAATGAAAAAGAAGAGTCAATTCTTAAGAAATAATTTCAATAAGTATGTCATGAGTCACATTCAACTCTCATGGGGTGCATTGATTCCAGTGCCACGTGAGTTAAACACAACTATGCACAGAAAATAAGAAATAGCAAATTTTTCATTAAATTGGGAAGTATCATTTTGTTTTCAAAGTTTTTATTCTGTTTTCATAATAAAATATTGTGGCCCCATAAAGTCATTCCTGATATTTTCCAGTGTTTTTCCTACTCTTTCTTTGAGGATTTTTATTGTTGCACACCTTAAATTTAAGTCCTTTATCCATCTTGAATCAATTTTTGTGAGTGGAGAAAGGTGCAGGTCCAGTTTCAGTCTTTTACATGTGGATATCCAATTCTCCCAGCAGCATTTGTTGAATAGGGAGTCTTTCCCCCAGTGGACACTCTTGTTTGGTTTATCAAAGATTAGGTGGTTGTAAGTTGTTGGTTTCATTTGCTGGTTTTCTATTCTTCCTTTATGGAGAAGATTGCCATGGCAATAGCAACAACAGCAATAATAAACAAATGGGATTTAATTAAACTGAAAAGCTTCTATACAGCCAAGGAGACAACAACTAAAGCAAATAGATAACCTACCCAATGGGAAAGGATATTTGCATATTTCAAATCAGATAAAAGCTTAATAACCAGGATCTATACAGAACTCCACAAGAAAAAACCAATAATCCCATACATCAATGGGGAAGAGAGATGAATAGAATCTTTTCTAAAGATGACAGATGAATAGCTAGCAAACATATGAAAAATGTTCATCATCCCTAATTATTAGAGAAATGCAAATTAAAACCACCCTGAGATATCACCTAACCCCAGAGAGAATGGCCCATATCACAAAATCTCAAAACTACAGATGCTGGCATGGATGTGGAGGGAAAGGAACACTTTTACACTGCTAGTGGGACTGCAAACTAATACAACCTTTTTGGGAGGAAGAACAGAGAAACCTCAAAGAACTCAACTTGGACATCCCATTTGATCCTGCAATCCCATTACTGGGCATCTATCCAGAAGAAAAAAAAAAATCTTTTATTATAAAGACACCTGTACTAGGCTGTTTATCACAGCCCAATTTACAATTGCTAAAATGTGGAAACAACCTAAACGTCCTTCAACCCAGGAATGGATTGGTAAGCTGTGGCATGTGTATACCATGGAATATTATTCAGCCATTAAAAAAATAGAGATTCTGCAGCATTTGTACTAACCTGGATGGAGATGGAACACATTATTCTTAGTGAGGCATCACAGGAATGGAGAAGAAAGAATCCTATGTATTCAATTTTGATATGGGGACAATTTATGACAATTAATGACACAGTGGGGCATGGGGGGAAGGGGAAACCGGACAGAGAAGGAGGGATGGGGTAGGGAAAGGAAAAGAAGAAAAAAAAAAACAAGAAAAGAAAAGAAAATAGTGACTAATTCTCACATAAATTGGATTTAATTTTGGTCAAAGCGTATTACTTAAACATTAATTTTTAATTCAACATGTTAATATGTTGTTTATCATATTGCATCCTCATTTATAAGTGAAATGTTTGTAATTGCCCCTTTATAATAATATATTTCTCCAATTTTAATATCAGGTATATCCAGATCAAGTAGAATGATTTCGAAGTATTTCTTCTTTTTCTCTTGTCTGTAAGATTTGGCATGATCTGTTTTTTGAAATTATCTTTCACTTTTATTTATAAATATTAGTTGTTTATTTTTTGAGACTTAAAAAACTTAGTAGTTAACTGATGACTCCATACTGAATCTCAGAGTTAAAGCATTCTATAACAGACATACTCTTACCTGACAATGTGAATGTTACTTTCTTTGCATTATTATTATTGCTTAATGTTTCGATGGAGCAATTGTCTGATTTCTCTTCTAAATATATTTATGTTTGTTCATTCTTTACGAGGTTTTTGTGTCTAGTCCTTATCTTAAACATTGTTATTGTTATTAAATTTTAAGCCTTTTTAATTTTGTGAAGGCAAAAAATGGAAACCTAATAAACACATGTAAAAAAAATTTTATCAACTCGAACCTAAAAAACATACAAAGTGAATTTTGAGTCACACTATAGATTTTCCACATCCCTGTTTCTGTATTCAGGTACAGCTGTCCTTGGTATCTACGCAGGATTTGTTTCAGGACCTCCCTGGGATATCAGAGGGACGCTCAAGTCCCTGATATAAAAAGGCATAGTATTTGCATATAACCTGTGTGAATCCTCCTATATACTTTAAACCACCTATAGGTGCATAGTACCTAATGCCATGTAAATGTTATGTAAATAGTTGTTGTACTATATTAGGAATTAATGACAAGACAAAAGTCTATGTATGCTCAATATAAACATAATGTTTATTTTCAGTGGTTTGTTGAATTCATGGATGTGGAACCCACAGATGTGGAGGGCTGACTGTATCTACATACAGTTCCTGAACACTCCCAGAACTGGAGGGGGAAAAAATTCCTACACTTTTATTGAATGTGTTTTTCATTATATAAAGAATGCATGAATGTGGATTCATGTTTTCTACCACCATTTTACAAAGTAAATCAGGATTTTTTTCTATGTGCAGTTTCCTATTTCTGATACGTTTATGTTGGTAGGAATCATGCAATGACTTTTTGTTGAACCAAAATATAAACAAAAATTACACCAATCATAAGAGTAGAGGTCAATGGATGTTTAGGGGAGCGGATAACATGGTTGTCACTTCCTAGGTTGCTGGACTGACTGAAGGAGATACATCTAGACCCGAAGGACCAGACTGTCTCTCCCAAAGATCCTGCACTTTGAGCTGGGTGCAACCACCACAGGTCACCATACACAGCAAAAATGATGACAAATATCTTGGCACATGTTTACCATAGTGGAACACAAGAAGACTGATTTATGTGTGTGGAAAGAGGTGGCCGACACATAGAGACTGTTTTGCAAATATTTTGTACACAGCTGCAACGTCCCATGTTTCCTGTGTATGGTAACTTTTGGGACTGGCTGTATGACAGACTGACTTCTGCTAAGTTAGCTTCTTCCCGGGGGGTGCGGGGGTACACTGTTGCATGGCACCCTTGCTTGCCCCGTACTTTACAGTTTCATGTTCTTTCTTGGCCACTGGCCACACCTGGCTTTTCTGTTTCTAAACCATCCATCTCAGCAGCAGCTCTTTCTCCGCCCACCTCCTGAAGACGGCCCTTCCCAAGGTTCTTATGTTCCGTCCCTTCTACCTTAGCCCTGTGGTTCCTTCCTGTGGATCTGATCTTATACCTTGTTCCAAATATCTCATTTCTATTTCTAGCTTTTTTTCCATCAGTTTCCAAATTCTCCTTGCTTAAGACTACTTCCTTGAAGGCCAACCAAAATTTCAAAAGCAACCTATCCAATATCAAAATCATCATATCTCAACAAAACTGTTTTCTGCCCCCAAATAGGGGAGGGGAAACCTGCCTGTCCCTGCTCTCCAATAACGTGCCTGCCACACTGATATCACTCACGCATTTTCTGTCCCACCCTTGTCCTTCAACTTCACACTTTGAATTTTCATAGCATTAGAGAAGTAGCTTACCAATTTTCAAAAAAAAAGAAGAAAAAGCTCGCAGAAATTTTTATTGTGATTTTATTAAATCTATCAAACAATTTGCATAGAGTTTGCAATAACTCTCTATGTAACTATATAAGAACTTTTAGACCGTCAGGCATTCTGGCACAGAATGAAAGCTCTCTTTGTCTTTGAGGTCACAAAATTCCCAATGATGGACACTGGAGACTCTTAATGAACTCTGGCATTTTTCCAACTCTGAGACGTCCTTTCTCCATTACATTTCAGTAGGGTATTCTCAGTAAAACTCATTTTTCCCCTATTCTGCCTATATTTTCCACAAGTCTGTCTCATTTTCTGTGGAATGAGACCTTCATTAGATATTCTAATATTTGCTTAATTGGCTTGCCCATAGCC
>NW_003852411.1:1359321-1369072 GCF_000181295.1 Otolemur garnettii
ACTCACCTAGCCACAAAAGACAAAAGCATTGATCTTTCCTTGCTACATCTTGGCTTAAAGTTGGAGGGATGAGGAAATTATATGCCCCAATGCAAATCAGAATATTCTAAAGTCCTTTCCCTAAATATTTAGTAGCATGAAAGTTGCTCTCATCTCTCTCCCTCCCTCATTACTTGCTCCATTTTGATCTCTCTCTAACTCATTTTCTGTAAAACTAACCCTGCCACATCCCCTGACTGTTACTTCCTCTTCTTCCATACTGTGCAGCTCACACCCTACTCAGGATGGCCTTGTCCACCATCCCACTTTCTCCAGCCTCCTTCTCGTTCTGGCAGCCTGGTAAATACATTTTTCCGCCCTTTTGCCAACCATCTTCTGCTCAGGCTCTGCATGGCCCATCTTAACCCCATCCCCAACCACCCTCCACCCTCTATTCTCAGACGAACACCTGTTTACCAGCAAGAACTGACAAATAGCTTTCTAGCCACCTCATTATCCAGCACATTGTTTTACCCAGAAAAGGGGCTTCCCAGAAATTTTATAATAAAATTTAAATTTCTGAACACAAGCTACATTATTTTAACCTAGACATAAAGGTAGGCTTGAAATTCAGTGTATTAAGTACAATTTTATTCTGTGTATATGTAGAAATGTGTACGATGACAAACAGCTGTGTACGCAATCTACGTGCTTTCAAATGTTTATTCCATCTTGCTCCCTGTACTATGAGTATGATGATATACTCACTGTGATTACTCACAAGAATGGTAGGAGGTACAGTTAATTAACATTTGCCAAAAGCTTTAAAATTCTCAGCTAAAAATATTTTACGGCCCTCAAATCCCTTTATTTTATGCTGTAACGGTAAAGTGGTCTAGTTTGTCTGTTTTCACTGAAAAATGAAAGGATATAAAGAATGCAAGTCCATAAAAACATTATGAATGCTGCAAACCTTGGAAACGTTTAGTCTTTGGGTTTTGGAGATATTTATTCTAACAACAATTTTGGAAGTGTGTTCAAGGCAGGGATGACTTCTGAGTTATGGAACAATTTCCTTGAATTACAGCTCCAGGGACGGAACAAAAGTCAACTGTTTTCTCCTATGAAGATTTTTGAAACCACAGTGAATAAAGGAGCTGCTTTAACCGCTTAATGATTAATTTTAAGTATGCACATCAATGCAGAACTGTTATTTTAAATAAAACCTCTAATGAGATGAATTACATGCTTCTTTCCTAATTTAACACTATAAAATTTATAAATTACCTGACAGAGTTTAAGCACATGTGCATATGTCTTGACACACACACACATCCTACACATCTGATACAGGTAAGACCTCTACGTGTATACTTTTATTTTACAAATGCCTTTATAAAAATAAGACCAAGACATAAAATATGAGAATTTAAATAATAGAGATAATACCACTAAATAGATATTATCTCTCCATATAGCAAAATCATTTCTATTGAATGCAAATCTAAGTGTAGCGTTTTCGCTAGTCAAAATAAATTAAAACATCATTTCTCATTTTGTAAATAAGGAAAAATGGAAATAACGTTGCAAATATAAATATCTAACGGATCTGTAGCTATAGAGACAAATTCATAATATCTACATTCCCATGACAGCTTCTTGATCAACTATAACATTTCGGAGACGGATATTCACATATTTCTTGATGCAGTTCAGATAAATTGAACCATAATAAATCCCCAGAACAATACAACTTACATAGGAAATTCCATCAAAACAAAAAGTTTGTCTCACACAATACACCAATGATTCTATAAATCAGAAACAATTCTTTTGGTTATGTCTTTCTAGAAAACATTGCGTTAAAAAATTTTAATAAACACAGCCTATAAATTTAACATTGTGCTTGTTGGAGATATAGTACTTTAATATGTGGTACCCAGTTTTAAAGGCTTGTGTCTTATAAATGCCACTAACAGACAATGTTTTCTGATCCAGATCTCCAGCTACCCCAGTTCCCATCCCCAACACAGGCTCAATTTTATTGTCTTTTCCAGTGATCAGCCCAATCCACTTAAGACCGGTTCTTATAGGAGATAGAGATGACATACTGAAATGGAAGCGCCTGAAACATCTGCCGCCCTCTATCCCGGTTCATCTCCTAGTTACAGCCCCACCCATGTAATCGACCTGGTTCCTTCTGTTTCCCAATTTCTGTTAACAAAAGAATAAAGTAAGACTGGCCTAGCCCCTTTACCTCTTGACAACCTTTATCTTAATCACAAAACTCAAAAGCTTTCTTCTACCAGTTTCTCCTTTTCTCTCTTAATAGACTTACCAAATCTCAATTTCTTCAAGATGCAATTGATAGAGTGTTTCTAGCCTTTACCAATTTAAGTCTTTAGAGAGTTTTACAAAGCTACTTCCAGCCTTCAAAGGCCAATGTTGCCAAGAGGGTCCTCTAATCCAGCCCCTCTCAATGTGTATTACACAGAAGTTTGGGTCCATAGGATAGTAATATCCCAAGGGCCAGATGGAAAAATCTCTCTTTATTGCAGGAATTCTCAGAGCTTTTAACATGTAAATGGGCAGGGTGATTCTTCAAGAAGGGGATAAGGAAGTAGCATCTCCCAGTCTGATTATAGGAGTAAGGCTCTTATTTCACAGAACATCTCACAAAAACACTGATCCATGAAGCATCCTAAGGGAAATGCTATTTTAGGCAATTATTCTAAAACCAGATATACTGGTTTGTCTAACTCCCTGCTGTTCTATTTCTCTTTTACACTCAGCTGGAACATTTCATCCACAAAGGCAGACTTAGCTCTTCTCTTAGCTCTAGACACTGACGGAGTTAAAATGATTCAACAGAAACTCATCTTACTTCTCTTCCTGACATTTCCCGGTGCTCTAATCCCAGCCACTGGGCCTCTGCCAAACTACTAAACTCACATCCCACTTCAGAAGTGATTTCCCATCAAGCCACAATCTCCTACCTAGATCCAAACGAAAGCTTTCTCCAGCTCTGAGGGGTTCTTCCCGTTTCTTCCCAGCTCTATGCCTTACTTAGCCAAGAAGCAAACTGCACCTTCACTCTGAGGCTGGAGCCTACCTGGTGTTTATTACAGATCTGCAGCTCCGTATATAAATGTTCTCTACCTTTGCTGCATAAACATGGTAATGTTCATGTGTACAGTTACCTGATCCTATTACAGCTTCTGCATAGTCTGTGAATAACAGGTTCTACTTGTATGCCTCACCCTCAGCTCCAGCAGTGAGGCCTGTGCCTAATTCATTTTCTTATTGTACTGGGCCGTCCCTGACCCCAGCTCCCCCTGATGAAATCTGTCCTATACCCTTCTAAGCCCCATGTCATCGTTCTGACACTAAAGAGAGGTTTGGGAAGGGACAAAACAGCAAGAGCGAAGTAAGGAAACAATTCCAAACTTCACTTGTTACACTCAGTGGAATATTTTCTTTTAAAACCTGCAAGGGAGCCCTAGAGAAAGATGGAGACTTTACCTCCTTCATATTTACATGGAGCTGGAAAATGTTCTTCTTAGCAAAGTATCGCAAGAATGGAAAAAAAAGTATCCAATGTACTCAGCCCTATTATGAAACTAGTTTATGGCTTTCATATGAAAGCTATGACCTAATTATAGCTTAAGAATATGGGGAGGGGAATGGGGAAGGGGAGGGGAGGGAGGTGGATGGGTGGAGGGAAGGTGATTTGTGGGGTCACCTCTATGGTTTATCTTAAAAGGGTACAAGTGAATCTTTCTAAAAGTAGAAAATAAATGTCTTAACATAATAACTAAGAAAATGACATGAAGGTTATGTTAATTAGTTTGATGAAAATATTTCAAATTCTATATGAAAATACCACACTGTACTCCATGATTGCATTAACGTACACAGCTATCATTTAATTAAATAAATAAAATAAATAAATAAAAACTGCAATGGAAAATAACTAGTCTCTCTGGTGCTGTCAATAACTATCACCATACTGGAGCTGGGCATAAAAGGAATTTTGCTCAAAACTTTTCTACAGTAAGAACAACGCCCAAATTCTTACTGGAGCATGAATCGTCTCAGAACTTTAAAAAAAAAAAAAAAAAAGTGATCAGTTTGGAAATGTAATAAAAGTCTCCTAAAAGGCCTCCCACATATTCCCCTCCAAGTGTGGGAGTTTTGAAACAGTTGTCATAATTTCCCTCTAATCCAATCCCCCGCTATTCTACATAAAAATAATAATACTTTTAAAACTCTAAAGAATCACCTAAGAAAATTACATCATATTCAGTTACATAATTATGAGATTTGAATTTAAAGCTTCTTTGAAATATTTTTAAATGTTTGCCAGCCTATTTTAAACCCTCCAAAAACAGGGAGCGATTTCTAGGATGAGACTCCGTAAAAGCACAGATTGTTTCGTCCTAGGGACATTGATCAACTAAAAATCATTAGAAAAGATGGTTTTTACCTAAAATATGTTATCATTTTTAAACTAAAACTAGCCTCCATGGCCATTTACTTCTAGACTAAGGCCATAGAAATATGTGGCTGGGGTTACAGGAGACTGTCCCCATACCTCTCTCACAGACTTCAAATGCCAGTGTCTGCAGCTGCGTCTGAGGGCTTTTTTCTCAGAACCTCAGAAAGCTGCCACCAGCAGGAACAAGAAAAAAAAAAAAAAAAAAGGACTTTACCTCCAGAAGCAGCCCTCAATGACTCTCAAGAGCTGGTCTCTTAATACCTTAATGCCTTCATAGCGCAGGTGGGGGTAATTCTGAAACATACGTTCTGCTCCATTTTCCAAAGTTTGTTCAAGGGATTGAACTCAAATCACCCACTATGCTGGCTTACTAACAAATTCCCTTTGCACCTTTGCTTATAAGTGGCTATCCTTGCTTACTTGTAGCTCTTCTTCACTTTTCTTTGAAAATATTTCCATGACCTGTGTCTTAAGGTTAAGTGAATTCTATCCAACCTGTTCAGATGTGCTCGCTGTTGGCTAGTTTTCATCATCTTCTTAATTTATAGTGCTGATGCGTTCATCTGGGGGTAATTTGCTGCAGGAAGTCCTGATACATGTCTGTAATCCTGGGAGCTATTTATTACTAACACAACCTTTCACTCTTAAAAGTGTCCTGCTTTGGGTTATAAATAGAATATATATGATAATATATATATAAAATATATATAATCACCCTATATGGTCCTATTACTCTGCTAGACTCCTCAGTTGCTAGTCTTACAGATAAACCGGAAAGCTTATACCTTGCTATATATATCATCGCAGTCTTTTTTCTTCTTTATGACTTTTTCCCTAAATTTCTCGATTTTCTTCATTTTGGCTCTTCCTCTGATACCTGAACATTCAGAATACCTGTGTCCTGGTAGAGAGACTGTACATTAACATTGCCATACTTGGGAATTTGTTTTCTCGTATTACGTAATATATGTGGAGTTGGTTTATTAACATTTCCAACACCAAAACTTTTTATCAAGTTTCATACTTTACTATAATGCAAGGATCTAAGCCTTAGGCAACATCGGGGGCTGCTGGAAGACCAGGAGAGAAAAGAGAATAACCCAGCCCGCTGCAGGGTCTAACAACAGTCCCAGGATCTAAGGGAAGGTAACAACCAGAGGTTTTACTTGAGCAGGAGAAAAATAAAATAGTATCTATTTTGAAATTCTATCAGGTGCTATCATTAGTAAAGCTCTCTTATATTTGTTTTCAAAAATTTAAACAAAAAACTAGTTTGTATGAAAGAATAGCAATAATTTCCCAAAAGGGGAAAGAAAGCAGTTCACCTGACCCTTGGCTCGTGAATTCTGGTTTTTCTGGGATAACATATGAGGACGACACTCACATTCAGAGCCATACAGATGAGAGTGGGTGTGGCCGAGTGGAATCTGGGGTTTTGTTTTTGTTTCTTTTTTGTTTTTCTTTTTTTCTGATGAGAATAAATTTATTGATTACCAACTCTATACTGGAAGACAAAGGTGATTCACAATTCAGGGCAATTCACTGAATGTTACATTGGTTTGGGTATTTCAGATATAGATAAAATACAAATCCTGTCTTAAAAAAGCTTACTCTCCAGTGGAGGACAGTGACATGGCAACAGTTTTGTTTGAACGTGATTAATCTACTCTAGAAGCATCTACAGGAAAGGACCATTTACTCGACAGGTAAGAGAGACTGGCAGGGCAGGGTATGGGGAAGTTCCTGAGGACACTCTCTGAACTGAATCACAGTAAAAGAGAAAACAAAATCAGGGAGCAGTAAGCTGAGGAGGGAAACCTAGGGAACAGCTAGGGTGTAGGCAGGGCAGGAAGTACATGAAGGAATCTTCAAAAAATGTGAAGGCGGTGCCTGTGGCTCAGTGGGTAAGGCACTGGTCCCATATACTGAAAGTGGCAGGTTCAAACCCAGCCCCGGCTAAACTCCAACAAAAAAATAGCCAGGGGTTGTGTTGGGCACCTGTAGTCCCAGCTACTCGGGAGGCTAAGGCAAGAGAATCATCTAAGCCCAGGAGTTGGAGGTTGCTGTGAGCTACAACACCATGGCGCTCTACTGAGGGTGTCAAAATGAGACTCTGTCTCCACAAAAAAAAAAAATGTGAGTGGAATCAGGAGAAAGTGATCGAGGCAAGGGAGCATGAATTTTAACAGAGCGAAATCAGCAGGGCCAAATTCAACAGAAGTGTCACATTTGATCAGGCCTAAAGTGTGTTCCATGGACTTCACAACCAGAAAGTCACCAGTAACTGTGACAAGAAGAACTTCAGCAGAGTGTTGGAGGGGACAGAAGCCAGACTGCAGGGAGGTGGGGTGACAGGCAGGTCATGGTCATGGTCAGGCATAACGCAGAGAACTTTTACAAGATTGGCTCAAGGACAGAAGACCAACAGGGCACGACATAGCTAAAAGGCAATGAAATTTCAAGAACTTTTAGTTTTAACTAATCCTTTCCTTCATATCCAAATAGACAAATTTCCATTTGGACCCGTAAGATCCCCAATGTACGGTAAGCTCCTTCAAGATGAGTCTTGTGTCTGAATTTAACTGGTACACAGGTATCAGAGAGTGTCAAGGAACCTTCTACATAATGTACTAATTATGTTCCACTTAAGGATGCTTCATTGCTACTTTTTATGTTGCCTTCTTTAACATAATTGGGAAGATACAATTTTTAAAACCTGTCACATTACTAATTTTAGCTTTTGATTCTAATAAATACAAATAGTGCATGCCTATTGTGTCTCTTATTAAGAGAATTCTTAAGAGACAGATATCAAAACGTGTTTTAATAACAATGATCAAAAAAAATTGTAGAAATAGGGTAGTACCTGTGGCTCAAGGAATAGGGCCCCAGCCCCATATACCAGGGGTGGCAGATTCAAGCCCCGCCCCAGCCAAAACTACAAAAAAAAAAAAATTATGGAAATAAAATGAAATTTCAGTGTGCCTTTCCCCTGCATATTTATTGAGAAACATACCAGTAGTTTTTATTCCATGAAAGAGATTGGCCCAAATTATTTGTAATTTTTTTGTTTTTATTTCTTCCAATACAAATAAGAGTCATATATTTTTATTTAAAAACAAAAAGCCTCCAAGTTGAAGAAATAGTTTTAGCAGAAGATTTCTGAGATGAAGATATCTTTATAAAAGTTTTCTAGATAATGCAAAAGTAACCTAGAGAACATACCTGTCAGGGTTAATTGAAAGGAATAAATGAAAAAACAAAGCTACTTTTATTATACAAAAAAAATCTTTGTATAATACTAAAACTCAAAAATAAATACCCTTCTCAAGTTTGGTCTAATTGATTGTTTTCAGTGAATTCTCCTATACCCCACCTAACTCCCAGCATCTCACCAGCACTATTTAACCATTACACACACATGCACACGTACACTCCACTTCTAGGTGCGGCCATCAACCCCCCTCTACAGTCTTAACCTGTTCTCTTTCATCTTCTAGTATCCAGATGCAGGCAGTGCAGTGGGAACTCAGAAATCCTTCAATATTATAAAGAATCCAAATGAAATCCAGCCTCAATCCTAGAATGACTGGCCAGTAGACTCGCCAAACCCAATCCCAGTGCATTAGTATTACAAATTGTGTAAAATATAAACCTTGATTTAGGAAATCCACTTGACAAAAAGTGTCCCTCTATTCCAAATGTTGATAGTTAAGATTAAATTGCCCTTCGAGGAGATTGAGCCAATTTACACAGTCACCAAGAATATGCTGGAGAACGTGTTTATCAATGCCTTAGACAACACTGATGATTTGGATCATCTTTTCATCTTCACCAATTTCATGGGTAAAATGGTACAATGTTGCAGCCTTGATTTGCATATCTCATGCATATAATCACCTTTGCCTATGTATAAAAGCTATATTGATTTCTTTTTTTATTTTTCATTTACGTTCCGTGCCCATTTTCTACAGTGCTGCTAGTTTTTTTCTCATTGACGTAGGTTTATGATAGAGAAAAACAAGCTGAATACTACATGGAACATGGGGCAAACGTTTTTCCAAGTTTGTTTGCAAAACAGAAGACTGATACTTTTTATCACAGAAAACTGCATAATTCTCTTTTAATTTTACTTTTAATGAATAATTTTATATATATATGAGATGCCTTGTGACGTTTTGATGTGTGTCTCAGGAGGAAATGTTACATCAGGCTAACAAACACATCACCCCACACACTTATTTCCTGGCTCCAAACCATCACTGTCGGCTTTGATGATTCTACTTGGCCTTTTCTTGATTTTCATATGAACAAAATCACCCAGTCTGAGGCCCTTTGGGCATGGCTTATTTCACTTACCATAATGCTTTTGAGATTCATCCATGTTGTTGTGTGTTCAATATTTCATTTCATTTGGTGCTGAGTAATGCTTTGTTGTGTAAGTATGTCACAACTAGTTTATACCTATCCCCTTCTTTGTTTCCTATTTGGGATATCATGAATTAAGCTCTTACAAATACCTGTGTACCCAAGTCCTTGTGTGCATATATACTTTCATATATCCTCGTTAACTACCCAGGATGAAGATTACCTCGTCATAAGTAGTAGTCATATAGTTTAACTGTGTAAGATATTCTGATTTAATTTTTTAAATATTTAAAAAATTGGCCCACAGGAATTTTTTAGTTTAAGGGAGTATAATTTTTTTTCCAGGAAAGAAGTTTTCTGAATATCCACTGATTTCAAAAATGCTTCCTTTATTGTTTTATTCCGTACTAACCCCCGTATACATTGAGGTCTCTCCTTTCCCTTTTGTCCCATGGGTGGGGTGCTGGAAGTGAAAGGTGGTCAGGCTACTGTTAACTTACACTGCTGTAAGTGCTATGAATGTGTTAATACGTTTAATCTCCACGTCAGTTCTCTGAGGTACATCCTGCAATAGAACCTCTGTAATTTAATCACCCAAGGCACTGCAACAAAATGGACAACACGTGGAGAAGGTCAACATAAGGCAATAGGCCCACTGTACTGTATCTACGTGTGGTGCCTGTTCAGTCTATGAAAATTAGGTCAGCTTAAGAAGGTGGTCAATGTAGAGCAGTAGCCAACTATGGAAATTCTACTGTATTTTAATATCCAGATTAAAAAGTAGAAAACCCAGAACTATTAATTTTCCAATGATCTCCTAGGCCGTAAGTGACAAGGCAGGATATGAATCTAGGGCCATGTAAGCAACCACTGGGCTGTGCAAAGACTTGCACAAGCATCTCCCTC
>NW_003852411.1:1369787-1370622 GCF_000181295.1 Otolemur garnettii
CCCTGATTATTTCCTTTGCTGTGCAGAAGTGTTTCTAGTTTGTATAATTCCACATGTTTATTTTTACTTTTGTTGCCTGTGCTTTGATGTTTTATCCAAAAAAAATCTGTGTCCAGACCAATGTCATGAAGCATTTCCCCTATGTTTTCTTCTAGTATTTTTATAGTTTGAAGTCCTTCATTTAAGTCTTTAATCCATTTTGAGTTGTTATTTTGCATATGATGAGAGACAAGTCTGGTTTTATTCTATTCAGTTTTTCCAGCACCATTTATTGGAGAGATGACTGCTCTTTCCCTGATGTGTGTTCTTGGCAGCTTTGTTGAAAATCAGTTCACTGTAAAAGTGTGGATTTATTTCTGGGTTCTCTATTCTGTTCCATTGGTCTGTGTGTCTGTTTTTACGCCAGTACCAGGCTATTTTTGTTACTATAGATTTGCAGCAGATTTTGAAGTCAGATAGTGTGATCCTTCCAGCTTTGTTATTTTTGCTCAGGACTGCTTTGGCTACTTGGGGTCTTTTTTGGTTACATATATATATTTGGGGATTGTTTTTTCTACTTATGTGGAGAATATCTTTGGCATTTTGTTAAAAATTGCTTTGAATCTGTAGATCACTTTTGCTAGTCTAACCATTTTAATATTAATTCTTCCAATCCATAAATGTGAGGTCTCTTTCCATTTCTGTCTCCTTTAATGATTTTCATTAATGTTTACAGTTTCTATTAGAGATCTTTCACCTCCTTGACTAAATTTATCTCTAAGCATCTTAATTTTTTGTATCTATTGTAAATGAGATTGCTTTCTTGATTTCTTTTTCATGTAAGTTCACTATTAGT
>NW_003852411.1:1370882-1391564 GCF_000181295.1 Otolemur garnettii
AAAGAAATTGTTGTGTATACACACAATGAAATACTATCCAGTTATGAACAAGAGTGAAATCCTGTCATTTGCAACAACACAGATGAACCTGGAGAAAATAGTGTTGAGTGAAATAAGCTTCAGAGATAGAAAGACAAATACCACATGATCTCAGTCACATGGAATTTTAAAAAGTGAGCCTCATAAAGGTAGATTCCATAATTATGTAAAGGGTAGATTAAGGAATAGTAGTTATGAGGGACTGGGGGATGAGTGAACGGGAAGAGGTTAGTCAATGTTTACAAGGTTATAGTCAAATAAGAAGAATAAATTCTAATATTCTATTACATACTAGAGTAAATATAGCTAATACTGTATTGCGTATGTCAAGATATCACCACAAAGAAATGATAAAGGTTTGAAGTGATGGATATACCACTCCTTTTTCTCTACACAAGGGGACTAAGTTACATCCCAAACCCACCCATGTTAATACACAGAAAAGAGAAATCTAGAACAGAAGCCAACCTTTAAATTAACGTAGCTTTTCAACTCTCAGGAAATGCAAATATGTTTAAATGAAATCCTTCTCCTAGCAATGCCATTCCGTTTACAATCTCACAAGGTTATAAGAATTTCAAGTCATCTATGTGAAGAACTGGAAAGCATTTGTAGGCTGATGGTGCCATGCCAGGCCTCATATTTCTCCACGTTGTCTGCACCTACAGACAAGCTCAGTCCAAACTTCACATTTTTTTTTTTTTTACAGTCAAGAATCCCCTACTGAAGGGGATACATTCTGGAAATGCATTGTTGGGGGATGCCACTATTGTGCAAACATCATAGAGTGGGCTTACACAAACCTAGATGGCACAGCCTGCTATACACATGGATTACATGGTGTACCCCATTGCTCCTAGGATACAAGTCTAACAGGCTGCTACTGTACTGAGTATTGTGGGAGCTATAACCCAAGGGTATACGTGTCTATGTGTCCAAACATTAAAAAGGGACAACAAAAATATGGCATAAAAGGTAAAAAAAAAAAAATGGGTACACCTTGCATAAGCCACATGAATGGAGCTCACAGTAGTAGAATTTGTTCTGGGTGAGTTAGTGGTAAGTGAATATGAAAATTAGGAAGTCACTGTACCCAACTGGAGACTTTATAAACGCTATACAGCAGGCGACAATAAGCTTACTTAAATTTCTTTTCCTTCATAATGAATTAACCTTATCTTAGCTTTTTTACTTTGTAACTTTAGTTTTTTAACTTTTAACTCATCTGTAATAACACCTGAAAATATGAACACATTGTGTGCGTATATGAAGTATTTTCATTGTATCCCTATTCTATAAGATTGTTTTCTATTTTTAATTTTTTAATATCTCTTAAATTTTGTTGTTAGAAACTAAGACACAGACATACACATTAGCTTACGCCCATACAGAGTCAGGATCACCAATATCACTTTCTTTCACCTCCACTGGGAAGTCTTCAGGGACAATGGGGCTGTCTACGGCTGTGATAACAATGCCTTCTTCCAGACTGATGCCTAAAGGACTGGGCTGTTTTACAGTTAACTCTTTTTTGTTCTCTTAACAAATAGAAAGCATATACTCTAAAATAACCGTAAAAAGTTAAAGTAGGTTTGTTTACACCAGTATCACCGCAAACATGTGAGTAATGTGTTGGGATATGATAGTATGAGAGCTACTATATCACTAGGTAATAGGAATTTCTCAGCTTCTTATAATCTTATAACCATCATCCCATATATACAAGTCCATTGTTGACCAAAATGTTGTCATGCAATAGGAATGTATTCTCTTATCTAAATTCAGGCAAGAAACAGCCTTATTCTAAATAAAACCGGCAATTATTAAATTCTCCCAAACTTCTCTTAACAATTCTTTCATATAGAATGATTCATATTTCAAAGTAAAATGCCAACCAAGACACAAATATAAGAGGGACTTTACCTAACAAATGCAATCAGTGTAACCTGGTATCTTGTACTTTCAATGAATCCCCAACAATAAAAAGATATATATATTTCAGACATAAAACAGTATCAAACCATGTAATTAAGAAAAAAGAAAGAAGTAGATTTATTATTGACCTGTGATTTAAAATAAGCAAGCAAATCTCCCCTAGAAGTCACCGTCCATACATGTCACCTTGTACCAGTGTATGTAACACTTCTAATCCACCACATGAAAAGTGGCTATTCCATGCTTGAATGTGATTTGTCCTTCTTACCGGAAACCATTTCTTTTGGGGAATCCTTCAGCATTAACTGTCTGCATTGAGATTTGGGGAGGGATTCTACACATATCAGAACAGTTGTCTCCTAGGCCAAAGCCTCCCTGTGAAATAATAGCATGTGTTCTGGTTTGCATGTTTGTGTGCCCCAAAATCTGTATTTTAAAATTCTAACCCCAATGTGATGGTATTAGGAAGTGGGGCTTCTGAGGGATGATTAGGTCACAAAGGTGGAGCTCTCATGACGGCAATCAGTGCCCTTCTGCACAAGCCCCCAAAGAGTCGTTTCCCTTTCTACCTGCTGTGAGGACATGGCAGGAGGGCATCACCTATGAAGCAGAACTCAGAAGCCCACAAGACACCAACCCAGCTGGATCCTTGACCTTGGACTTTCAGACTCTACAGCAATGAGAACAGTGAGACATTTTTCTTGTTTATAATCCCCCCAATTTGTAATGTTTTTTATAGTAGCCTGGACAGACTAAGCATGTTATAGACAGAAGCCATGTGAGGGCTCATATACTCTGATGCTTAAAACTCAATTATTCTCTAAGCTAATCATGAGAAAATGGAGGTTTGGAGAGGGAGTGACTTACCAAACATGACACCGCAGGTTAGCAGCAGAGATGACATCTACCTAGATGCCTTGATTCCTGTGTCTGCTGCTCAGGCAGCCTACGCATAACATTGTGTTTGGGCTGCTCAAAGGTACTACATACAACATGGAACATCCTTCCTAAAAACAGCTGTTTTCCAAAATGAAAATATACACCCTGGAAGTGAGAATAAGGGAACCTACAAATTTTACCTTCATATTAATTTGAAAAAATTAAAAATAAAAAAATATATATACCACTGTTTTATTAAAACATTAGTGACTGGCAGCTTTTTATATCAAAGCATTTAGTCTTATTATGTTTATTTCTGTTGAGCTGTGTTCAGGAATTTCCAAGTCAGAAATGCAATATTTAGTAATGAAGTATCAGCAATCTTGGTTCTACCTATTAAAAAAATTTAAAAAAAAAAAAACCCGGGGACATGAAACAGTCATGTGCATGCGCTTTATTTGAATACTTTTAAGTCAGGACATCAAGAAGAGATGATACCTCATTTGAGTGAAGGAATAAGAAAGAAGAACTCAACAAAAGTCAAACAATCACATCTCATCTCCACTACTAAATCCTTCTCAACTGCAAATTCCAGAGGAAAGAGAAGGAAAGAGCCTTCTCTGAGATTTGATACATGAAAATACCAATTATTAATGTTTCAAGGGAGCATATGCATTCAACAAAAATATAATCTTTTGTACTGAATTGTAACAGGTTTTACCTAAGATGCTCAGACCCAAAGAAGAAACATTTCTGGATAAAGATCTCAATAGCTGTTCAGTCCTCTGAAAAAAGTTCCATTTTGATAGATAAGTATTCATTTATTTTTTAAGGATAGTCTGATCTTTACACATTAGACAAATATCTAGTAATCCTCATAAGTCACGATATCCTGACTATATGAATCATACCTTGTAAATGGTTGATAACATGTTGAATTGTAGAATCTGTGTCTGCTGAGCTGTCCCACTCACCAAGAAAATCATGCTGTCGGCTTTCAATCTATTATAATTTTATGCCATAATTTTTTAAAAATTAACTTTTGATTTCATGCTCAACTTGCTCCTCCCATAGTCTTGTTCACTCTAGTAAATGGCAACTTCATCATTCCAGTGTTCAGGTCAAAAACCCTGTGATGACTTTGACTCTTCTTTGTGTCACACCCTATACGTATCTATCAGAAAGTCTAGAAGATTTATACTGAAAATCCTCATTCTCCATCACCACCCTCAACTGTCACTGTATAGTAGTAGGAGATGAAGGGGACTGGACTGTTGTAAATAAATCCCAACTGGCCTCCCCACTTCAACAGCCACCCACGTGGAGTGCTCATTCTCCACTCAGCACTCAGACTCCTCTTGTTAAACTCCAATATATGAGGTTACGTCTCAACTTGAAACCCTCTTATGGTTTCTTTCTCAAAGAAAATTCTCAAGTGCTTCTCTAGACCTGCAAAAACTTCATCACTGACCCACCAACCCCTTAGTCACTCCTCAAATCTCAATGGCCTTTTACTATTAATCAGAGGTCCCAAACCCACTGTGGCCTCAGGACATTTGCACTTATTACTCCCTCAAGTTGTCACATTCTTTCCAAAAATATCTGCTCGGATTCCTCCCTCTTTTCCTCAATGCCCCTGAATTAACTTTTCTGACCTACTTATATAAAATATTACAGGTCCCCGGCCATTCCTTACCTCTGTCAGCCTACCATGATGTACATGTCTTCCAAACATCTATAACCTCCCATATATCACATATTTAGGTTTACTTTGCGTAGTCAGACTACCTTCATCAATAACATATAAGCTCCCTAAGAGCAAATACTTAACCCAAGAAAAAGTGGCCCATGGCTAAGAGACACTCAGTAAAAAGTTTATCTGTCCTGCACGCTTGCATGGATGTCAGCCCACATCTAAATCTTCTGTTTATTTATGACATGTATCCTAAAATGTATCTCTTTACCTGACAGTAACAATGCTATGTTTATGTGAATTGGCCCTCTCACACTCATGCCAGAATCAGAAAATGTAAGTTAATGTTCTGTCACAGATGCCAGAGTTCAACACAGATGTAGGACCCTATGAAGGGATGCAGTCCAGAGTAGCCAAGCCTTATGTTCTCTAATTATATGGCCCAGATAGCCTGTTGTCCACCATTTTCTACCATCTATATTAATTTATAATAAATATTAATAATAGTCTTAACATTCATCTAAATCATTTATCTACAATATTAGAGTATAAGCAACCAGATAATAAATATTTTAAGCTTTGAGGTCCCTAGGTTGTCTGGTATAACACTAGACTCTGCTGTTGGAGGGGGAAGCAGCTATACCCCACACACACACGAGTCAGCAGGGGAAGATTCGGCTTATCAACTGTAGATTGCCAAACCCTGATCTAAAGTGCTTATTAAAAAATTGGTTAAGGGCAGCACCTGTGGCTCAAGGGAGTAAGGCTCCAGTCCCATATGCCGGAGGTGATGGGTTCAAACCCAGCCCCAGCCAAAAAACTGTAAAAAATAGGTTAAATTGTTGGATTGTATTTTACTGGCAATAACTTAGTAAGATGTGATTCACTTTGACAGTTAATTTGTGAAAGGTACAATCTGATTTTGGCAAAGGAAATCCCTTTGGTTTAATAATCGGAGACGAGCACATTCACTGAGTGGTAGTTACCGAAGTACAATTACTACAGCGATATTTTTATAAGAGAAATTTAAAATAGAATGATTAAAATATATAGATTTATAAATTTAATAATATGGCACAAAAAGTTCTGTGTGAAATATTTAAATCTGTAAGTTCTCAAATTACATTTCGTTTTAATACCTACTTATAATGAGGACAAAGTCATACTTAAGAAAAACATAATGAAAAGGATAAAACACTTAGTGGTTTCAAAACCCTCTTGATTTGACAGTTTAAAAAAATCAAGGGAGCGGGGAGTGGAGAGAGGGGAGGGGATGGGCTGCTCCCTCTTCATGGGCAAAATGTTACCGTGTATGGCACAATTATAAGAGGGGCTTTACCCAACAAATGCAAACATTGTAACCTAATTCCTTATACCCTCAATTAACCTGAAACAATTTTAAAAACTCATTCATTAACAACAACTTTTATATAATTAATCACCCAGAAGTTTTCACACTGACAGTCTTTGTTACATTTATGGAGTCACTTATAATAAGCAAGACACTAAAACGATATCCCTGGTGGTCATTTTGTACCAATACTCAGAAAATCGGGATCAATGTCAATCATTTTAGATAAATGTGATTGGTTAACTTTTTTTAAATTAATGATGATGGTTTACAAAATGGATATCATGGGCATTAAATTTTAGTGAAACTTTTGATATAGCACCTCATAAAAACTTAATCTGAAAATTCATTCAAACTGACTTTGACCAGATGACTCCTACAAGGACTGCAAAGTATCAAGAGGAACACAACAGGATAAGAGGAACAGCCTATTGGCTCAGCTCCCATAGCTCAGTGGTTAGGGCACCAGCAACATACACCAGGGCTGGTGGGTTCAAACCCAGCCCAGGACTGCTAAACAACAATGACAACAACAACAACAAAAATAGATGGGAATTATGGTGTGCACCTATAGTCCCAGCTACTTGAGAGGCTGAGGCAAGAGAATCGCTTAAACCCAAAAGTTTGAGGTTGCTGTGAGCTGTGACAGCACAGCACTCTACAGAGGGTAACATAGGGAGACTCCGTCTCAAAAAAATAAAAATAATAGTCTGTCACCTGAGGAAGGTGTGTAGCATGGTGGCTAGGGACTAGTGTTTAGCCAGTTCTTAACATTTTATTAACAATCTGGAAAACAGAGCCTTTTCATCACATTTGCATATGAGGACTTAAAAAGAGTAACACAAACCAATGAATAGCCGGAAAAATATAGAGAGATTACATTAAGATAGTTTTGGAGACACAACTGTGAAATAATATAAGTTAATCTTTTCTGAGATGATGTTATTCAATGAGATGAGCATAAAAATAGGAAAAAAGAAATTTAAATGGAGTTCATTAAAAGATAATTTCTATTTCAAGACAGAAATAATTGTGCCTGAACAGAAAAACATCTGAGAAAGAGACATCTCACGGCAGCATCTGCGTCACTGATTCCGGGAGATGCGAGGAAGTCTAAGGCACAAAACCTCACGATTCCCTTGTCAGAGACAAAATAATTTGCTACAATTATATAATAGACACATAAGAATTTTATCATTGTATTTTAAAATTGTAGCAAAGTGCTCTTTGGGTTTAACTCTCACATGGCAAAGACGCTGTATTAAAACTCTCAGCTCTATGGAGATACGTTTGGATTTTATTAATGCTCATTTTTTGCCCACTACATAGAAATTCCACAGAATGTTAGCTGTGTCGTTTCATAAGCCTAATCAGTCAAATGTAAATTGCTTGACAAAAATGGTCTGCATTGTTGGATATAAATCCAAATTATTAATACTTCAATAAATTTACTGCTCAAACCTGACAACTGCTATTATATTAATTCAGTTGCTGAATACATTAAACAACTGCAAATTCACTTTCATGATAACATGATAATTACTCTAAATGTTGTTCAGACATTGGCCCTACACACATAAGAATTCAGTTACTACATAAAATCTATTTAAAAGCCAAGATTTCTGGGTAGATGCCCAGTAATGGGATTGCAAGATCAAATCATTTTTATCATAAGGACATTTGCACCAGACTGTTTATCACAGGTCTATTTATAATTGCCAAAATGTGGAAATAGCCTAAATGCCCACCAACCTAGGAATGAATTAAAAAGCTATGGCGCTATGGTACGTATATACCATAGAGTACTATTCAGCCATTAAAAGAGATGGAGACTTTACAGCTTTTGTATTAACCTAACTGTAGCAGAACACATTTTTCTTAGTAAAGTATCACAAGAATAGAGAAGCAAGAATCTGATGTATTCAATTCTAACATGAAGGTCGTAGATGACCTAATACATTGTGGTAAGGTGGCGGAATGACGGAGCGGGGCGACAGGAGGAAGAAGGGAGTTGGGGAGGGTCACTGTGTATGATGCACCTCTTGGGGGCGGGACGCAATTATAAGAGGGATTTTACCTAACACCATCAGTGTAACCTAATTCTTTGTACCCTCAACGAATCCCCCAAAATAAAAATAAATAAATAAAAGCCAAGATTTCTCTCTGGTGAATGGCCTTCCTAATGTGGGAATATCTCACTGCACACTAAAATCAGATAAAGACCACAAATGACAACTGCTGTCATAAAAACAGAATCCACCCACTGAATCAAAACCTATGGGGAATCTGAGATAAAGCTTCAATTTTAAAAATATTCTTTACATGTTATTTTAGAACTGAGACCTTTTAAACAAAATCATATAAAACAAATACCTAATCATATATAATACAACAAATCAGACTTAGTTTCTGGTCCGACATGACATCACTCCTGTCTTCACAACACAAAAACTGAAATGACAAAATAAACAAAACCGTGATCATCAGCAACTCTTCTGAGATCCATCAGAAAAGCAAGCAAGATCACAGGGCAAACTGCTGCTCTGAAGACTGGAAAGCCCAGCAGATGCAGAGAATCACAGCTTACAGGGAACAGAAGCCCAGTTGTAGAGATCCAAGCTGGACCAATAGGAACTTGAGAAACCATGATTGACAGATTGCTAGAGGCTTCCTGTAGACTAACTTAAAGAGTTAAAAACTCCTGAGAAGGCCTCCGTAGCAGGGAGTTCTCTACATTTTCCTGGGATTCTCACTGTGACACTAAGAAAATCAGAGAAAAATCTCTCCAACTTCCAGCAGGAAAAGGAAAAAAGTAACAATTTTTGAAATAGGACCACAGCTCTCTGGGGCTTGTTTTTTGAGACAGTCTCACTCTGTTGCCCCGGGTGAAATGCCTCACAGCAACCTCAAACCCTTGAGCTCAAAAAGTCCTCTTGCCTCAGTTTCCTAAGTAGCTGGGACTACACAATGCCCAGCTGGCTTTTTTTTTTCTATTTTCAGTAGAGACAGGGTCTCACTCTTGCTCAAGCTGGTTGTGAACTCCAGAGCGTAAGCAATCCACCCACCTCAGCCACCCTGAGTGCTGTGATTACAGTAAGGTGACCAGATTTTAACATTGGTAAAGCGGGACACCATTGACAGGGAAAGGGGGAGGGCCTATTGGCTGAGCTGTCCCTTGGTTAGGGACCCTCAGGGGGTGGGGGAGGGGCTACTTGCTTGTTCCAGACAGTTTGGCTCCTTCTGAGCTAATTGTCCTTGTCTAGAAGAGAGGGATTCCACCTGAGAGACCTTGCCCAGGAGGGAAGTAGGGAGTTTACATGAGGCTTTTCATTTCCAAAGGAAGTTACATTAACCTCTTCATTCCCAAATGGAGTTACATTAAACTTTTCAACAGCTGAAAACTGTATAATTCCCTTCCCATTCTCCTGCCCTTCCCTAGCTTGTCGTGCATTCTTTCCAAAAATTGGGACTTTTTTAAAAGGCCAGGGACGTGGGACAAATTGTTAAAAATCAGGACTGTCCCGCCAAAAGCGGGAGGCTGGTCACCTTAGATTACAGGCATGAGCTGGCATGCCAGGCCAAGCTCTCTGTTCTTAGTAAGACCTACCCTCAAGGAAAATTATTTACCAGAGCCTAACCAACCAGGGTAACCACCCAACTTCAGCTCTTTGGCTTTCCACATGGGAGAAGGAAAACATCCAGCTTAAGCCCTACTGGGTAGATGCCCAGTAATGGGATTGGAAGATCAAATCATTTTTATCATAAGGACATTTACACTGGACTATTTATCATAGCTCTATTTACAATTGCCAAAATGTAGAAATAGCCTAAATGCCCAGCAAATCAGGAATGGATTAACAAGCTATGGAGCTATGGTATGTCTATACCATGGAGTACTATTCCCAGCTCCTACCCCATGACTTTCCATGTGGGGAAAAGGAAACACCCGACTCAAGCTCCCTCGAAGACTGAGACCTCTTCATACATTCCTTTCCCCACCCTCACCTCACCTCCACTCCAGTGAAGAGGACTGCAGCTTAAAGGACAAGCGCCAGACCCTACTTAAGAGCACAAAGACAACAAGGATGAAAAACACAAGGACAGTAAAGGAAGTTTTAGTCTCTGACATCACAGCTACAGCAAACAACAAATACAGCCTAACTCTTCACCCAAAAACATAAAACCCCACACTAAAGGCCTATCTTCACGAGTTTCTTTTACCCAATCCTTCATCTCCACCTTCCAACAGAAAATTACAAGGCAAGAAGCATTGTCTGAAAAGTCCATAAAAAGCATCAGAACCACATTCAGAGAAGGACAGAGATTGTGGAATTATCAAACTGGAAATTTAAAATAATTGAACATGCTAAAGGCATGAATGGAAAAAAAGAACAACATGAAAAACAGGTAAGGATTGTAAGCAGAGACAGAAATGCTAAAACAGAATCGAAAGGAAAGACTAGACTCAAAAACCCACTGAAGGATGCCTCTGCTGGGCTCCTGAGCAGACTGACACTGCTGAGGGAAAAAATCAATGAGCTTAACGACGTGTTGGTAACAATTTCCGAAAAGGAAATGCAGACATTCAAAAAGCTCTAGTACAGAATATCCAAACACAGCAGGACAATTACACAAAGCATAAAATACATGAAGACGGATATCAGGAGGGGAGGAAAGAGACACAGGAAATATGTGAAGTGTTAAAGAACAGCTGCTCTGGGTAAAAAGCACAAGGTTTTCACATATCTTATGAGCTTCCCATAAATACTCCCATTGATAGAGGGAATCTGGTTAGAATGGCACTCAAACCCTTTCCCAAAAATATCGTCTGTTATTTCCTTGCTGACATGCACTTGAGCTTCTACAGCCTCTAACTGGACAATACGCATCTCTTACACGTCTCTATAATCTCTCTTATCCTTACGACCAACTACAACAGCTCTTATTTGTAACATAATGAAATCATACTAAATCCATATGCTCTTCCCACGCGTTAGGAAAGAAAAATACCATGTTTTGATAAAGAAGTGACCTTCATTTAACTTACGGATATTTGATTACCTTCATTGATTGGAATAAAGGCAGCCAATGACTTTTAATAAGAAAGCTTGTATTTGCACTAACCTAAAAACAGATGTGCAGGTGATTTTTTTTTTTTAACAAACTTTTTCTTCTAGAATAGTTCAAATTCTGAAAAAGTTGCAAAGACAGTCCATATACCTCCTGCACATCCCCCACCTCATTTCTACTCTTACTAGCATCTTAACAACAGTAGGGTACCCTTGTCAAAATTAAATAGCCAATATTGATGCAACATGCTTAACTAAAATCCATACTTTATTCAGATTTCCTTAGTTTCATCCTAATTTCCTTTCTCCGTCCCAGGATCTTATCCAAGATTCCATTACATTCAGCTGCCACATCTTCTTAGGTTTTTCCGTGATAGTGTCTCAGACAAAACGTATGTTTTGGATGACTTTGAAAGTGTAGAGCATTAATGGGCAGCTCTTTTGTGTAATCTGCTGAGATTTGTCCAATGTTTTTCTATGACTTAACTGAAGTTACAGGTTTTGGAGAGGAAGATGGCACAGGCAAGGTACCATTCCCCTCTCCTCTTGTCAAGGGTTAATACTATGAACACGACATCCCATGGCCGCTGCTAACCTTGACCACTGCTTGAGGTGGTGTTTGTCACCACCTCAGCTACAAAATTAATTTCTCAGATGCAAAATTAATTACTTTTCCATCTTTCTATGCTGTAATTAGCAGTTCTCAACCTGTGGGTTGCGACCCCTTTTAACAATGAAAATACGTTGCAGCATTAGGAAGGTTGAGAACCATGAAGGTACTATGTACAGCTTACACTTAGAGCTTGGGGAGTCATGTTCTACCTTCCTGAGGGTATAATATCTGCATAAATTATTAAGAATTCTTCTGCATTTTCCCTTCTCTCTCATTTGCTCAATTTTCACATGGATTCATGGATATTTATTTTATACTTTGGGTTACAACTTCAATATTATTTCAGAGCTCAATTTTTTCCATCGTCAGCCGCTGGGAGCACTTTCAGTCTCCTCATTGATTGGACATGTTACTATCTCTGTAGGTCTTCTCTGAAAACTTCCTTCTTGTACATTTCTTGCCCCTATCTTCAAATTAGATATTTCTCCAGAAAGCTCATCTTTCTTTAAATCAAGAATGGCTTTAGTAACCAAGATCTAAGCACTAGGGGTGCTGGTTGCTATGGAAGTGTCATTGTTTCAAGTCCCACTTAGGTGACAAAAGAAATACTTATCTACTGATTCATGTATGTACACATATTTTAAATGTCTATATGTAACCATCTGTATGTGTATTAAGCTAACCACAGGTACAAACTAACGTCTCCAATTCTAATTCATTACCACATAATCTTTCCATCTTCTTCCCCTAATCTGCAACTTCCCACTCGAACAGTGAGAAACTCCATTCCCATCATCTCCTATACAGTCAGTTATTCAACTCCTACACACATACACAGTGATATCCAAAGAATTCATTCACACACCCATTGGAAACAACTTCCACTAAAGCACTCCCATGCCATTTCTCTTGCCTTTGTCTTATGAACTGAAGTCACTTAGGTAATTTTCAAAGTTATTGAGGGAAGCTTCTACTCCTGCCCTCAGTGAAATAGTTTCACACATTTGTACCACAATTCGATTTTTTTTAACATTCTACATTCCATACAGAAGTCCTCAAGCTTTGCAATTTTTAAAATGTGTATACATTAATATTTACTCTATGGGCTTTGACAAATTCATAGTGTTATGTACTCACCATTGCAATACCATCAAAATACTTTCAATCAAAAAACAAATCCACTGTGATTTACTTATTCCACCCTTTCCCACCCCCACACGTCTGGAACCCACTGATCCTCTCTCTAGTTTTGTTTTCACAACGTCCTATAAATGCAATAATGTAGTCTGTGGTCCTTTCACACGGACTGCTTTCCTGTACCAAAATGCATTTAAGATCCATCCACGTCTTTGCCTTTGACAGTTCATCTCTTTTTATTGCTGAGTTGTATCCCATCGGGTGGAAGTGCCACTGTATATTTATTCACTCACCTATGAAAAGACAAGTTGGTTGTTTCTACATTCTTGCAGTTATGAGTAAAGCTACGTAAACATTTGTGTACGGGTTTCTGTATGGACATACATTTTCAAAGGAGTCGGATACATACTTAGGAGCACAATTGCTCTATCATATGGTCAGACTATATTTAGCTCTGGATGAAACGATAGGTCTTCCAAGATAGTTCTAACAACTTGCATTCCCACCAACAATAAATGGGAGTTCTGTGGCTTGCTCGACATCCTTACCGGTAACAGCTTTTAGAACTAAATCTAAAATCCTTTTAGAATTCTTTTCACTCCTCTCTCCCGCCTCCCTCTGCCTTCCTTCTCTGCTCTCTCTCTTTTCCACCTCTCCTCCCTTGCTCTTCTCTGGTCTACTCTCTCTCCTCTTCCCCGCTCTCTCCTTATCTCTCTCCCCTTTTTTCTCCCCTTTTTTCTCTTCTCTTTTCTCTCCTCCTTGGTGCTGGCTCTGCAGCCTCCCTCTCCCCACCAATAAAGACCTTTCATACAAAAAAAAAAAAAAAGAATTCTTTTCACATAATATCTTCATCAGATGTTTGGTACTAAGGGTAATGCCGCCCTCACAGGAAGACTCATAAGATATCCCTGTGCTTCTACTTCCCACTGTGAAGAATTGGTAGTCCTTCTTAACCTGTGGTGGAGTTCACCAGTGAAGCTGTCTTACTACAAGTTGTGGCACACTCTTTTATGAAACTGGTCCGTTTAATGTAGGTCTGAAATTTGTGAGCACATCCACGGAATCAGTAGTAATGGCCCTGCTTTTATTTCTGAGATAACTTGTGTTGTCTACATAGACTTGGTTAGCCTGGCTAGCAGCTTATCAATTTGATTGAACTTTTCATAGAACCAACCCTTGGTCCCATTGATTTTCTCTGTTCTCCTGTTTTCAATGCCATTGATTGCTGATATAATTATTTTTTCTTCTTTTGCTTGTCATAGGCTTTTCTTTCTCTAATTTCCTGAGGTGAGACCTGAGATTGATTACTGGTTTAAGATTTCTAGATTTTTTTTAAAATAAATTTCATGCCTACTCTTCTAAATGTGTTGTGGTATACTCTATTGCCCTGAATGGGGTCTATCTTAGTGAAGACAGATGTCCCCTACAAGCATGAGGGCAAAGTATATTCTCTCCTGTTGACAGATGAAGTATTCCATAAATGTCAATTACACCAATTTCACTCATTGAGCTCTTCAGGTCAGATGTGTGGTATATCCTTACTAATTTTCTTCCTCCTTAATTTATCAATTACTGACAGAGGGATGAAGTCTCCCATTATAATAATGGGCTTGTCTGTTCTTTCAGTTTTATCAGTTTTTGCCTCATTCTGATACATTCAAGATTATGCCCTCTGGGAGAAATGATTCCATTAACAAAATGTAATGCCCCTCTTAATTCTTGATAATCTTTGTCTGCTTTGCCTGAAATTAATATACCTGCTCCAGCCTTCTCCCAATTAGGATGAGGATGATTTCTTTTTCTACTTCTGACAGGTCTATTTAGACAAGCGATAGGGAACCTATGGTCTTTTAAGTTCTTAAGTGCTGGGCTTTTGACTAGATCCAAATTTGACAGAACAAATCCTTTTTATGACTCCACCTTTGTTCATCTTTTCTATTTTTATTTTTTAAATGAATGTATTTAAAATACCAAAGAATAAGTTTCAATAATTAGTTAAATAGCCAATATGAAAAGAATAAAAATGCTAATAGATTTTTTTTTAAATGTGCATGGGGGTAGGCATGTGGGGTGTGGGCATACGTGTGTGAGTGAATGCTGCAGTTACACAGACACTCTCTTACTTACCTTTATTTCTTCTTCATCATTATGACGCTGTCACCTTCCTGGTGTGAGCACAATGAAGCTTGAGGCCATGCAGGACATTCTGATACACTCAGGGGTGTGTGTATGCATTTAACTGACAAGTAAAAATTATTATGTACAGCATAAGGTTTCGATATATGTGTACATTGTAGAATGGCTAAATCAAGCTACTTAACATATGTAATATCCCACACGTTCTTTTTGTGGTGAGAAAACTTACAACCTACTATTAGCAATTTTCATATATACAATATACTCCCAGATTGACTGGCACAATCAAAACATTAGTAAACACTAAGGGCTAAATTGATGGTTTCTATGCTCGTGATTTAATCCTAACTTCCCTTAACTGAATGGCACCACTACTGCACAAGGCTGGTTGGCAAGAGTTTACAGGGGTTGAGAACACCAGTCTCATCAGCTTTTGAGCAATGGTGAACTGTGTTTCTGTTTGAAGTGGAATTTGTAAAGAGTTGCACAGCTCTAAGGTATTTTTTAATTCTGTCTGCTTAACAGCCCATCATGTCAACAAAGACTGAGAGAATGCTGAAGGTAAACAGATTTTTTTAATGAGGACTGAGAATTGCAGTCTTTCTGCTAAGGATAATAAGATTTGCTTGCTTTGTGATACTGCAATAGCAACATGAAAGAAATTCAATGCTCATCGGCATTAGATCATTCATAAGGACCACAGATATTTTAAATTAGATGGAAGGGTGCAAAAGGTTACATTGCAGAAATTAAAAGATAAAAACCAAAAGCAAAGACAATTCTTTCAAATAGCATTAAGACTTGGAAATAATGCCATTAAAGCAACTTATAAAGTAGCTTATATGCTCAAGGGGGAAAAAAAAGTCATTCAGTGATGTAAAAATTGAGAAAGAATGCATTGTGGAAGGATACTTAGACCCTGCTAACATTTCAAAGGATAAGCAACTGCCTCTATCAAGGAGAACCGTGATCAGCAGTATGAATTAGACTTCAAGTTAACACAACTTCATGCCATACTTCCGAAGAATGTATGTATTATTCAATCATTTTGGATGAATCAACTAATCCTACTGACTGGGCACAGGTTGTATATTAATACTTCATTTGGATACAACAGAAGATTCTTTTTGCTATGAAGAGTTACTCCCTTTGGGTACTCTTGTGAACAGCACATGGGGAATAGGTATCTTCAACAACATTCAAAATAAATGTTGTGAAGTTGGACTGAATATAGTATATTTAATGAGTGCCTGTACAGACAGTGCCCCTTCTGTGGCAGAAAAACCTGAAGGGGTTATTGAGCAGATCTTTAAAAGTATTAACATCCAAATGCTCTCCTTTGTTTTCATTGTATCTTGCATCAGGAAAATCTCTGCACTAAAGCTACCATTTTAAGAAACACTTTGCAACAAGTTATAAGTATTATTAATGGTATGAGCGCAGATGTGGCACAGCACAATCAGTTTCTCCACAAGCTACAGTTTAATGGTGAAGTAGTCAATCAATTTACCATATTATGCAAAAGTGCAGTGGCTGTCTCAAGGACAAGTGTAAGCCAAAATTTCATCCCTGTGAGGATATACAAATTTTATGAAGAACAGAATCAGAAATGTGACTTATTGAAAGATGATTTCTATAGGAATGCAGCATTTCTGTATAATAGCATGTCAAATCAAAATAACTTGACTATTTCTTTGCAAGGTAAAACTAAGTCTATATATGAGTGGCAAAAAAAAAAAAAATCCAAATATTTCAAATAAAGCTATCTTTGTTCAAAATACTTCAAAGCAAAATTTTAGAAGAACATTTTTCCCAGCTAGCAAAGGACACTGATGAACAGAATGATATATGCAAGTCATTTGAAGAATACACAACCTAGTAATTGGAAAATACAGTCAAAGCTTCACTGACTTTGAGAATCGGGACATCACACTCAAATTAGCATGGCAGCCAAAGCTGGTTGATATCACCCAGGGACCTGAAGAACTATGAATGGAATTGATTGTACTTTCAGTAGATGACATTTTAAAGTCATTGTTTGAGGCTAAGAAAGCTTCACTTGGAATTTGGGAAAATGCAGAATACCTATGCCTTTGGCAATATGACCGAAAAATGTTGCTTTTCAACCACTTCTTGCTGCAAATCTATATTCCCCTACCTACCCCAAATCAAAATGCCCTTATGTTCACAAACAACTGATCCCCATCTAAAGACCTACTGAAACTGCAGCCCTCCCCGCTGCCACTAAATAGTCAAAGGCTTTCCAACAAGGAGCAGACACAACACAGTCATTAAAAGGTTAAATTATTAATAGTTTTCATTTTTTGAAATTAAGTACATACTAGATTTTCAGAAACTCATGTCCCTTGTGAAGTTTATCTAATAGAAGTTTCTTGAAGTTTCTTGAATGTGGCCTTCCAACTTGAAGTTTCCCCACCCCAACTTAGACAATTCAAGTTTAAGTGAATAGAGATGAATACCCCCAGATTTGTGACTGTTTTCTGTTTTAGTTGTTTTTATCCTTTCTCTTGCCTGACTTCTCTGGTTTTAATTTAGATCTTACATAATTCCATTTTATCTTCTATTAATTACATTTCTGTTTAAAAGTTTTTAACAGTTTCCCTGGGGTTTACAACATCCATTTTTACTCATCTAAGTCCACCTTAAATAGATTGCTCCACTGGTAGTAAAAATTCCCTTAGAGGATTTCTATTTCCGATTCCTCATGACCTTGCTGTCATTCATGTCACGTAACTACATGCTAAATCATCTTGTGATTGTTTCTATTACTACTTTAAACATTTATATTCGGGGTCAATTAAATCTTTTACCTTCATTCCTTTTTCAATGCTCTTCACATGTATTCAAGTTTCTCCCCTGTAGCCTTTTGCTTCTGCCTGAAGAACTTCTTTTAACACTTCTTGGAGAAATGATTTGCTGGCCAAGAATTACCTCTGCTTTTACTTCTCTGAGAAAGTGTATTTCTCCTTCACTTTTGAAGAATAATTTTGCCGGATACAGAACCCTAGCTTGATAGAATTTTCTTCTTTCAGAGTTTCAAATATTTCACCAAACTAACGTCTGGCTTGCGTGGTTTTTAGTAAGTCCTCTGTCATCTTCTTTCTTGTTCATCTTAAAGCATTTCCCACCCACTCCTCCCCCAGGTTTTCAAGATTTTCTCTTTGCCTTGGTATTTTGCAGTTTGAGTATGTCATGTCAACAATTGTGTATTGTCGGTATTTCGTTATTAATTTTTCAGAGTTCTTAGCTATTATGCTTAAAGTACCACGTCTTCCTCATTCTCTCCCTTCTCTAGGTGATACCTGAGACTGTCCCACAGTGCTGGGAAGGTGTCTTCTAGGCATTTTTCTCCTGCTTCATTCCAGCTTTGAAAGTTTCTACTAACTTATTTTCAAAGCTGCTTCCCCCCTGCCCAAGTCAAGTCTACTAATGAGCCTAACAAAAGACCTGTTCGCGTGACAGTTCTCTATTTCTGTTATTTTGATTCCTCGACTTTCTACTTCTCGGCTTACGTTACCCATCTGTTCTTGCATGTTAACTATATTCGCAGTTACAATTCTTAACATAATAATTAGTTATCTCAAATTCCTTGCCTTATAATTTCAACAACTGTCATGTCTGAGTTTGGCTGTGATGCTTTGTCTCCTCAGATGATGTTTCTTCTTGCCTTTTGACAAGCGTGATCTTTTTTTCTTTTGGTTTTTTCTGAAAGCTGACTCTTATCAGGTAATTGGAGCTGAAATAAATAGGCCTTGACTGTGAGGATTTTTGTCAATCCGCTAAGAGTTGGGCTAAACCAATAGGTTTCAGAGAGTCTTAGTTTTTTAGGAACATTCCCTAAATATTCCTCCTTAGAGTGTGACTTGCTGCTCTTTCCACTTAGATGTCCCCTTACCACACTCAAGTCCAGAGGCTGCTCTAGTGAGGGGGGAGACAAGGGAGTATTCTGCGGTCAACTGTGAAGTCAGTCTCGTAGTGGGTCTGTGGCTCTGAGCTACGGGTTGGACCCTCTGAGTGATACAGCTACCCCTCCCCACACCTCTAGTTCCTCTTCTGGCTGTAGCACTCCCAACCTACAGGCTATCCCAAAATCACCCGATAAAGTGACTTCAGGGGCAACTTTTGGGATACACTGGATTTCCCTGAAGCCCTGACCCCTACTCACTTTTCTCTCCCCTTTAAGTGAGAATGGAAGGCTGAAAGTCACTGGAGTGGGGACAGTTTCTTTACCCTTGTGTTGGAAAAGGCTTTAGGTGTATTTCACAAAGGTTATTCTTCCCCTCCCCAGCCAAAGCCACGAGTGGGTCTCTCACTGTGGAAATCTAGTGGGTACCTAAAGGCAAAACCCTTCACTCTGTGGAAGACTCCTCTCAGACTATGACCCCCAGGTTTTATCTGTCATTCTAGTCCACAATCTACCTCTGACAATTTGCCAAAATTACCATTTAAGTGTCCCTGCTAGTTTACTGTTCCAGCATCTTCTGCTCCAGATAAGATCTCAGCTACGACTCTCTAGTCTCACCTCTCTCTCCAGATTTCTTGACGGCAATTTGCATTCTCATTACTCTGATGGGTCTAAGAAAACTCACAGAAATGACTTCCTGCCAAGTTCTTGATATGTCATAGCTGAAACCAGCAAAGTTCTCAGTTTTCACCTCTACTCCGTTTAGCTTCCAGAATAGGAGCTAAAATAAAATATATAATTAACTTCTTCTGTAGCTAGAAAGCAAAGTAAGCAGTACAGGACGTTCTGACCTGGAGAGTGCGAGCTTCAAAGACAGATCGCCCCATCTCAAAGCTCAGCTGCTCTAACCGCAGGCGTCTAATCAGTAAAGTAAAGGTAACAAAGTGCGTAACTTACGAGTTTGCTACAAAGCAGCACAGTGCCTGGCACAGACCTTGACAAACTGAGGTACTGTATTAAAATGTTCCATAAATTTGTTAAATCACTAATTCAACTCCATAGCTGTCATCACATCAGTTTAAGAGTCAATAAACCCAAATGAAACCAGGCAAAGAGCCACCAAAGGTATTAACAGAAGAAATGAGAAGTTTCTGTTGTACATGGAGTTTACATTCCACATCCAAATTATGGCTCAAAGCAAACGAAGTGAATAGAAGGGAAATAGCATTCTTCTCCCCAAAATGTTCTGTTCTAGCCTTAAGCAACTAATGGAGTGATAAACTAATCTGACAATTTCTTCAGGACTGAAATCTTAGGGCCCAATGCAACAAGGGGAGAGGTAAGCGGACAGGATAGATTAGTCTGTTTTCACTGGTAAAGCTTCTCTAGCTATGGTCTTGGGTTCAGATAAAATATATTAACACATCCCAGAAAATCAGATGCTAGGAACATAGGAATCTTTCATTTTATTAAACAAAAGAGAACCTAATCAGACTGTGTGACAACACATTTCAAGAAAAGTTTGACACCTCCACCTGCTAGGGAATGTCACGCCAGGAAATTGACATGAGTCCCTCAGGAGGCGCTCGGAAAATAGCCCAGATGACAGATTCCTTACAGCTGGTAGGCATTCAGGGACACAGCCAAAGTCTCCACAACAACTAGGAGGGCACAGGAGGGTTTAATATTTCTAATGAGAGGGCAAGAAGATCTTCTGCAAGTCCTTGACAGGAGGGACACCTGATCAGGAGGCATCTGCTTTGGGGAGGATTTGAAGATAACTTGCCAATTAGCTGAGAGGCACTACCTCTAGCTGCATCTTTACAGCTTTCTGTCACCCACCACACAACTCTACCCTAGGCAATAATTTTGCAGCAGGATGACAATCATTGAACCAAAAAAAAA
>NW_003852411.1:1391937-1394729 GCF_000181295.1 Otolemur garnettii
AAAAAAAAAAAAGAATTTCCACAATGTATTTCAGGTATGTCTGAGTGGGTCTTCAGTAAAATCCTAGTAGCTATGTTTTTCTGGTGTTTTATTTATTTACTTATTTCAGAGTCTTACTCTGCTGTCCTTGGTTAGAGTGCTATGGCATCAACCTAGCTCACAGCAACCTCTGACTCCAGGGTTCTGGTGATCCTCCTTCCTCAGACTCCCAAGTAGCTGAGACCATATGTCCCTGCCATAATGCCAGACTAATTTTTTTTTTCCTTTTTTTAAGTAGAGTCAGGGTCTCACTCTTGCTCAGACTGGTCTACAACTCCTTGAGCTCAAGAGATTCTCCCTCCTCAGCATCCCAGAGTGCTGAGATCATAGGCATGAACCACTGTGCCCAGCCCACTCTTTTTCTCTTACTCACTATGATGGCTGCTGCTGAGGCCATGTCAAAAGTGTTCATTCTCCTTCTGAGAATACCTTGAACATGCCAAGTTCTCCGTAATGTTGATAGGTCATCAAGAAGGCTATGATGCAACTAAAACCACAGATAACGTCTGTGGTTTCCACGTCAGTGCTATTTTTTCCACCAAAATGATGGAAAGTGCATCAATCAAAACAATCTACTTAGATTTTATTCTTATTTCAAGGCCCTTTCCTGTGGGCTCTGATGAATCTATATAAGTGTCCTGGTAAACAATCTTGAAAAGATACTTCCTATATGAAAATGACCTATCTTTGGAAAAACAAGGACTTCCCATCAGACACATATGTCTATTTCTTTAGAATAAAGATGCTCCTCGCAAACCTTGAACACTCCCTTTTGAAATATGACCTCAGATGTCCCCAGACTAGGGAGGGACAGACAGGGTCTAGAACAGTGTTTTTCAATGTTTTTTATCTCACAGCACACTTGAACCTATAGTTAAACTTCTGTGACATATTTAAACTATGATGATCAAAAAAAGAGTAAAGAATATACTTACTATGCTTTATACTGCTTTCGAAAATAATGAATGATCTTTTTAAAAACTGCTTGGCACACCAGTTGAAAAATCACTGGCATGACACACAGCCAATACTCTTTTATGTAAAATATAAACATACCCCATCTCATTGCATCTAAACAAAATATAAGTCAATCTACTCTCATATGAAGTCTCGACATTATTCATTTTTTTTCCTCTGCATGTATGACAAAGTATTTGTCAACTAAGAAAAAAATCAAGTTTTCAAAGAATTTAAAACAGTTTTCTTTAGAAGTCTTACTGAGGACTAGAGACTCCGGACTTCAGCCTGGAAGAAGACTCAGAGAGGCTCTGTCAGACTGCTCTGAAACGGTGTTGCAGTTCATAACTTATACACAGGTGGGAGGGGGGTCATGATGACAAAAATCACATCGAAGTTTGGGTACAAGGGTGCATCTGGTTATAGATTACAAAAACATAACCACTAACCCCATCAGATGTGATGTTATGTCTAGGAAAGGCAAGGCAGGATCATTTATCTTTTAAGGAATATAATGACTCAGGCAAGCCAGGTGCTTTCATGTACTCTAACCCTGTTTTATCATCAAAGCATTCTTCTGGAGGGCCGTATGTCATCCAGAAATCAGGGGCTTTGTAAAGTTAGTCTGTCAACCAGAAAAGAGCAAACATGAGTTCTTGTCTTTGCTACTTGTTTCACATTACAAAGCTTTTAATTGTACTTACAAACTGAAGCAGACTCAGCAGATAAGAAGCTATCGTCAAATATTTAATAAAGCCCGGGAACAGAGCTTTGGTCTCGCGTGGGGGTGAGTGTGTTTTGTTTTGCTTTGTTTTGAAGTAGTGACCTGTAGTAAGGGGTTTTTGTTCTGAGTGATGTTAAAATCGAAGGATATAAAAAAATCAGTCATAACTTACTTTCATTATCATTGGAGGTATAAAGTTCCACAATAACACACCAGTAAAATAGTTCAGGCTACAAGGGAAGTTTAATACACCATGCCTGATTTGACAGATGAGGTAACTGAGCTCCAGAGAAATGAAGTGAACATGGACATATTCAAAGATGAGTACCAAGTACCATTTGTTTTAGGGCTAAATATAAATTATTTAGGATGAAATTCATTACCTTATAGGATAAAGGGAGAGTAAAACATGAGACCATTATTAGAAACACTGGAATTAATTACATTTAATCACTCTTTATCCCTTCACTATGAAACGATTTCAGTATCTAAAAATGTTTCCTCTTCTAAGATGCTGCAATATCCATGAGACCTCTCTAGGGGGAAAAGCATATTCTATTTTATTCCAGACTTTATATCAGAACTGATAGAACCTCATAATTCTTTTCCTATAGGAAATACAACTTTATAGCAGTCTTCATCTTATAAAAGGAGCTGTTTAATTTAGAGCCACAGAACGATCCCACTGTGTTCACAGTGCATTTGTTGAATTTATAACTCTAACGCCTTTGGATATATATTATATTTGCCATGTATTCTATTGATCCATTGAAAATATTTTGCTTCTTATAAGACGCACAAGAGGGCATTCATTAAAAAAGTGAAACGTGCCTTATACTTCAAGTTCTAACGTTAAATATAACGGATTGGTGATGTGAACGAGAAATCAAACCAACACCTGTATGTTATTACTTGGTGTCTACGATTGAATTCAGTTGTCCTTTTGTACTGACGCCTTAATGACGCTGCCTTTGAATCTGGGTAAAAATGCTCACGAGGCGCAGGAAGGCTTTCTAAATAGGATGTGGAACTGGTCAGTTTAAAGAAATCAATTTCCAAACCCGCCTAACCA
>NW_003852411.1:1395855-1396851 GCF_000181295.1 Otolemur garnettii
TCTTTGGATCCATTGTGTAAAGACAATTGCAATCATAATTTAAAATAATTCAATTTTTTAGCAGTTAGGTCAATGGAACTTTTTTATTAAATTTGGAATGATGAATAACACACTTAAAAATAATATGTAATCTGAGAATAATTATGAAGACAGCTTATGAGCTCAAAGTGGAAAATGACAAGCATAAAATTTCTGAATTTTATGAAAGAGTATGCTCAATTTTAATGGATCAAGGTTAGAAATCACTAGATATATGAATAATTTCAAATAGCTGGAAGATACGGAATATCCCAACATCAAGAAATGGTAAGTTATCCTAATCTGATCTCCGTACATTGTATCAAACCATCACTATGTGCCCTTTAAATATGTAAAATTACTATCCATCACTAAAAAATAAAAGACATTAAAAACTCAGAACACACACAGCTAAGGACATAATAATTAGTGCAAATAGATAACCCTCACAATGGGAAAAGATATTTGCATATTACAAATTTGACAAAGGGCTAATAACTAGAATCTATAGAGAACTCAAATTAATCAACAAAAAAAGAGCAAACAATCCCATCTATCACTGGGCAAGAGACATGAACAGAACCTTCTCTGAAGATGACAGAGGAAAGGCCAACAAACATAAGGAAAAATGTTCCTCATCTTTAATCATTGGAGAAATGCAAATCAAAACCACCCTGTGAGAGCACCTAACCCCAGTGAAAAGAGCCCACATCACAAAGTCTCAAAGCTGCAGGTGCTGGTGTGGATATGAAGAGAAGGAAACACTTTAAGGTGTTGGTGGGATTGCAAACTAATACACTCTCTTTGGAAAGAAGTACAGAGAATCCTCAAAGAACTCAAAATAGACTTTCCATTTGATCCTACAATCCCATTACTAGGCATCTATCCAGAAGAAAATAAATCATTTTATCATAAGGACATTTGCACTAGATTCTCACAGCTCAATTTACAATCACCAAGATGTGGCATCAACCCAAG
>NW_003852411.1:1396871-1401474 GCF_000181295.1 Otolemur garnettii
AGCCAAAAAAAGATTAAGAATACATCATTTGCATTAACCTAGAGTTGGAGAACATTTTCTTTAGTAAAGTATCACAAGAAGGGAAAAGCGAGCATCCAATGTACCCAATCCTAATATGAAGTCAGTAGATGAATAGGCCCACACCCCAAAAAAAGCTCAGTTTAATCCAAGTTGGGGGTAGGAAAGAGGAGGGAGGTAGAAGGGTGTGTTCTCACCTAGGGGCACAGTGTAAGGGTATACAGCACACCTCCTGGGTGCAGGGCACAACTACAACAGGGGCCTTACTGAACAAATGCAAACATCGTATCCTAATCGTTTGTACCCTCATCATAATCTGAAATTTAAAAAGGTCAGAGAAAAAAATCAGAGCATTTAAGTAGTACCAGGTTTGTCAAGAAGTGATTCAATGGTTTTATTTTTAAATGTCAATACTGGCAGAGTACATAAAACTGCATTATTTGAAACTATTTACATTTGTGATGGGAAAGTTGACATGTCAACTTATAAAGAATGAACACGCGATTAAAAAATGTGTGAAAGCCATTCAACTTCAGTGGTTCTCAACCTTTCTAATAACGCGACCCTTTAATACAGTTCCTGTGGGTCGCAACCCATAGGTTGAGAACTGAGGACTTAAGGTACCATTAGTAGAGCCAGTAATCAATAGATTTCTAAGAAACATATTTAAATTTCTCAATCCTTGGTTTGCAAAACACTTTCTTGCAAAACTTACTTCCCTTGTAATTAATCGTTCATTGTCTATATACTTGGAGCTCCACAAGATTGGGAACCCTGAATTACTTGTTCCCTCTATATAAGCAGCCCCAGTATTTAAGCATGACATCTTAAAAGCCCTCAATTGTATTTCAGCAAGTAAAACAGTGAGTACTTTACTTGCTCCTTTGTTTTTATTTAGAAAAATCCATAAAATGCTCTGAAATAGAAAATCTAAGAGTGTGCAATTGGACAAATATTCCACATCCTTTGGAATTTACACATAATGCATCCACATCTATAATTTTAAAAGAAAGAATGAGACAGAACTTAGATGCAACTTTCGTTATTCAATGAATATTTATTGAACACTTTCTAAGCACCAGACACTATTCTGGGAACCGGGTATTAGCAGCTATAGCATGCATTCCTCCTTATCTGTAAGGGCGTTTACTTGCACAATTCCTTGCAGAAATTGGATCAACTGGGAAAACATCAGATTCCACAAGCACTTGCTATATAAAATCATTTAATTTTATTATTTGCCTTACATAATAGCTGAACCATTTACTAGAACACTCCCCAGGTACTTTCATCTTACATTTTGGGTTTTCTAGGTAGAAAAACAGGTTCAAGTCTTAAATTGTCCCGGTATATTCTGTAACTTCTCTGAATTTTATTTTTTGACTGTATAGAAGGCACATCTCCCTGCCTCAGTTTCCATGAGTCCTAAATATGAAAATACATAAAGAGTTGCCATTTACTTTGCTTTCTCAAAGTAACCTATGCGATCTGAAAATGTCTGTTGAATTAATTCATTAAACATTGGATTCTAGTAATTCATCCTTGGAAGTCATAAGACAGTAGCAGAACCATAATGAGTTTAGTCATCTGGGTTTTTTGTTTGTAACTTTAGTATTTCTGGTGAAGTGCTCCTTTAGGTTTTCCCTGTTCTTGGCTCTCGGCAGGTTTTATGCAGTATTACCACCAAGTCACTACCCCTAATTACTCTTCTTATAATTTTGCGCAGTGCAGGTGTTTTAATGAAGACAAGAAGAGGCTCTGAAAACTATCACCAGAATTATTTAAAAGGTAGGTTTCCCTATGTTCTCAGATTACCTCTTACAGATCACAACAAAATGTCAGAAAGTGGCTGGATTATGTTTTAACGTGGGAAAGGACTGATCACAGAAATGAGAGTTCAGAAACAATATTCAACATGCTAAAGAAATTAACATTCTCCAGCCCTGCTCCCTGATTGCATGCACTATTATGTACACAAAATATAACAGAAGGCAATAAAATCATCTAAAAACTTCAAAGGCAAATATAGCCAAAAAAATAAAAAACAAAAACTTAGATTTTTAATTCATAGGGTAGTCTTTCACTTAAAATAAGAAATGGTAAAAAATAGATTTAGAATCCTTGCAATCCAGCAATAAAAATAGAATTAGGTAGAACAGAATATCAAGTACAAATTAAAGGCACTTTTCCCATACCATTCTGGGTCTCTGATGGATTTGAGAGAATTTTTTTTTTTTTTTGCAGTTTTTGGCCAGGGCTGGTTTGAACCCACCACCTCCAGCACATAGGGCCAGTGTCCTACTCCTTTGAGCCACAGGAACTTTTATATTAAGCCTGGGAAATGTACATATAGAATTAGAACTGAAAAATAATAGTTTCAGGGAAGAGAGATGAAGTTTGTGATTAGGAGTCATCATTTTCTACATGTTAGTACTTACCTGATATAACTAAAGTATTATCAGTATATGTGAATATGAGCTGTTCAATTAGAATTTAGAGATTTTTCAATATTTTGTTGATACATAATAGTTGCACATATCTATGGAGTACACATGATAGGTGGATACAAGCATACAATGTGTAACTACCAAATCAGGACATTTAGAATACCCGTCACCCTAAACCTTTATTATTTGTGTTGGGAACATTTCAAATCTTATCTCGGCATTTTAAAATATACAATGTATTACTGACTATATGCACCCTACTGTGCTGTCAAAACTAGAACTCACAGCTCGGCACCTGTAGCTCAAGCAGATAAGGCACCTGCCACATACACCAGCGCTGGCAGGTTGGAATCCAGCCTGGGCCTGCCAAACAACAGAGACAACTCCAATCAAAGAATAGCCGGGCATTGTGGTGGGCGCCTGTAGTCCCAGCTACTTGGGAGGCTGAGGCAAGAAAATCCCTTAAGCCAGGAGTTGGAGGTTGCTGTGAACTGTGATGCCATGGCATTCTACCCAGGGCAACAGCTTGAGGCTCTGTCTCAGAAACAACAAAACAAAATCAAATAACCTAGAACTTACAAGTGAAAAATCAATACATTTTTAAAACTTAAGCTTCACTAAATAAGTAAGAGAGATACTGGCCTTTTTCCTGTATGGTCAATTCTTTTGACTTGCAACAGAATAGTTGCAAATAATTCAATAGCGAGCTCATATATACCCATCTTTGCATGTGTTCTTCTATTTCTGTGTACCCCAAACTTATAAATTTTTAAGAAATTTTTGAGAACAGCAAACCCATCTCCTCTAGTACGTGTTTCCGTGATACCCAAATTTTCTTTTGTAAAAATGAATGTTATCCCTGTTTGTTGCTTTGTGTGTTTTTTCTCCTCCTTCTCCCTTCCCTCTCTCCCTCCCTTCCCTCTCTCCCTCCTTCCCCTCTCTCCATCCTTCAGATGACTCCACCTGTTGCACCGGGCTCCCATTCCCCCATGATTTTGTCACTTCGTCAGGTAAGTTTTCCCTGAAAAGTTCTGGGGGAAAAATTCAAAGTATTTACAATGTGTGTGTTTAGTTGCACATCCACTATGAAGGTTATTCTAGTGAATATCCACTCTAGAGGGAAGGTTTTCCTTTACACAACAAAAAAATATATTAAAGATATACTATAATAAATCATCCATACTGAGAAGTGTTGACTGGTCTCAGGAAAATCCCACGTGCAGAAAAACTTAGAAACCCAACACACACTGATGCTGTATCTTACAAAGGTAAGGAACAATGGTAAGAAAGAGGACTTGGGACTGCAGCTGAGGCAAAAATGTCACTTTTTGCTTAATCAGGTGGCAACCTAGAAATTAGGGAAAGCAGGAAGAGTCAGGAAGAGCACCACATTAAGATAGAAAACCAGACAACACTGAGGGTTTAGAAATATTTGCTCCATTCCCGGCACTGAAGGCATTTCTGATCTTTTACAAGAAAGTGTGTTTATTTTTAAAAAAATCATTTGTTGCATAGTATTCCATGGTGTACATGTGCCACAATTTATTGATCCATTCGTGGATCAATGGGCACCTGGGCTCCTTCCATGACCTAGCATTTATGAATTGGGCTGCAAAAAGAAAGATGGAGACTTTATCTCCTTCATGTTTACATGGATGGAGCTGGAAAATGTTCTTCTTAGTAAAGTATCTCAAGAATGGGGAAAAAAGTATCCAATGTACACAGCCCTATTATGAAACTAATTTATAGCTTTCATATGAAGGCTATAACCTAATTATAGCCTAAGAATATGGGGAGGGGAAGGGGATAGATGGGTGGAGGGAGGGTGATTGGAGGGATCACCTCTATGGTTTATCTCACAAAGGTACAAGTGAATCTTTCTGAAAGTAGAATCTAAGTGTCTTAACACAATAACTAAGAAAATGACATAAAGGCTTTGTTAACTAGTTTGATGAATATATTTCAAATTGTATATGAAAACACCACACTGTACCCCATGATTGTATTAATGTACACAGCTATCATTTAATTTAAAAAAATCATTTTTTGCACGTTTTTGGTTTGGGGGTTCTAGTGATGGATTACACTGAGAAGACTTATGGCTTTGAGCGGCGCCTGTGGCTCAAGGAATAGGGCGC
>NW_003852411.1:1401922-1404274 GCF_000181295.1 Otolemur garnettii
TTTTTTACAGCAGAATGATAAAATTGTTCTAAGCTGAAAGAGCCTAGAAACCTTTGGGCTCTCTTGATTGGCAGCAGCCGCCCCTGAACCAGAAAGGTTCAGTTACTTGTCCAAACTGCACAACTAGCTACCAGTAAAACCAGAACAAGAGCAAGGAAGCGGGTCTTTCTCCTCATTTCCCAGCCAGAGTCTTAGAAATGGAAGATACTGCATTTCAGTGTAAATGGAGATATGGAAGGTTTGGATTTATAAGCCATGTGGGTATTTTTAAGCCTGGGTTTCTAACATTAAGAAATTGATATCGAATGCATTAGAAGAATGAATCCTTTCACGTTGAGTTTTGCCATAAAATTAGAAATTACTTTTTGAAGTCTTAATCCTTTAAGGCAAAGAAAACGGGGGTGGGGGTGGGGAGGACCTGTTATTCTACTGATCTGCTTAACTAGGGCATCTTTATTTCCTGCCTCAAAGTGAAGCGCTGTTTACCTTCTGACGGCGTTTTTCATACATACATGATTTGGGGGGGAAGGAACAAATTGGTAATTATCTCCAGTAATGAAATGTGCAGTCATTTCAGTTAGATTTTAAATGGGGCAAGACTGGCATTCATAAGGCCCATTGAATAAATGCCTATTAGGTACAGTTTAATGGCTTCGTGCTTGATTCATGTTTTTTTCCCCTCTGCAGTTGATTCTTACTGCACATTTAGGGCAATTAAGAAATTTGGTTTTCCTCCTTGCGTATATATTATATAATCCCTGTGTTCAGAAAGCTCAGATCAGCAAAATTAAAGTCAAAATTATACCTGAAAATAAGAAAAAAAAAGAGGATTCTATCTCTGAGGACAAGAGTACTCAAAATGTTGTCTAAATTCATCTAGTTAAAAAAACTGAACTCCCGATTAGAGTTAGTAACTAACAAATCATCACCACTACCATGGGCCTCCATAGGCGATTCCTGCAACACTTGAAGAAAACACAGCATTTCTTTTCTTAAGCGCAAATTCGAATTGGCAAACTGTGTTAACCAATTAATGGAGAAAAGCTTCCACGGAGAATAAATTAAAAGTAACCTTGAAAATACTCCATTATATATCCTCCTACAACAACCAACAGTGTATGTCAGAGTATTAGAATATTTCTCATTTTTCTTCAAATTTACATACTTTGAGTGAGGTTACGAATGCTAATGATAAAACAAGTTCCGGATTTCATAGCACTTAACATTTTCCCAGTATCAGTTAATAACTTCAAAGACGGAGAATAAACTGGTATAGACATGCACACATAAAAAATATTTCCTTATCCTTTGCCCATCTTCAGACTAGGTTTTGCTGCTTCCTTTATGATTCAGAACTTATTAAGTTGACGAACAGTGAGATCTGAGTATCTGGCAGGTGTCGATTTTGCATGTTACTATATTTATGTACTTAATTTTCCCTTTTTTCTTCTGATAGTCTCTCTAAAAGAGAAGGAATTAGGAGGAAATCATATGAGCATCTCTCTCCACTTCACACTTGAGATTCTCACTTCCACTTTCAAAAGAAGAGCAGCTCCCATCATTTGCAACGTTAATCAGAATGTAGGTTTACTAATGTTTTTTTTTCTCTTCCTTCAGCAATTTTCCATATTCCTAAAAAGTACCTCCTAGAGTGAAATAACACTTTAAATGAGCATGCCTGTTTATGTGTTAAAGACAGATGGAGAGGAGAAGGAAAGGAGATAATTGAAAGGAGATGGAAAATATATTGACATTTAAGTGTGCTTGCCTTTCAAATGTTCATTCCACATCCCTTCGTGTGTGTGTGTGTGTGTGTGTGTGTGTGTGTGCGTGCGTGTGTGTGTGTAGATGGAGGAAGCAGGGAAGACCTTGGTAGTTCATAGCTAGTATTTCCTATGGGCTCACTGTAGAATGGATCATCTATTTCCCCAACAATCACAGGGCAAGAAAAAAATGATGTCCAGGGAACGTAAGGGTGAAAGCTCATCAGACAGTGCGTGGGGAGTGTTGTCTCTCACAGTTAAGGATGAAAGATGACTTGAGTTAGTCATTTATCATCCTGTGTGGACCCAGAACATTCTGACACCAGAGCTTCTATGAGCAGTGTTGCTGCTGTCTCTGTGTATGTGTATACGTATACATTAGTTACATATTATGAATATATATAAGAATAGAGATGTAGAAGATAGAGAGTAATAGATAAGAGATTCAGATATACAAAGAGATAAGAGAAACTTAAAGAATCTACGTATTAGAGTACAGGAGTGTCCGTCAAGGACAGGTCCTGTGACAAAGTTTAAAATAAAGACAATCCTCTGAATGTAAGAGCAAAGTAAATTTTTAATATGATAC
>NW_003852411.1:1404323-1410012 GCF_000181295.1 Otolemur garnettii
TTTTTTTTTTTTTTTGCAGTTTTTGGCCAGGGCTGGGTTTGAACCCGCCAGCTCCAGCCTTTGGGGCCGGTACCCTCCTCCTATGAGCCACAGGCGCTGCCCCTTCAGTATACATTTGTAAAGAATTGGTAGCCAAACAAAAAAGCAGCGTGTAGAGAGGCGTTCAGAGTGTTAGGAGCCAGAAATGTTTGTTTTCAGAGTGTGCGCTTACATGGTTCAGGCCCAAGCGATGGTCTGTTCCTTCCAGTCATGTTGTGGTCAGAACCTGTGCTGAAGTCACACTCCAGCCAGGTTTTTCTATTACATCAATTGCTTTTTGAGAATTCTAGAAACTAACCAAAAGTCGTGCAAGAATTGGCCGCGTAGGGCCTTTTCTTCTTCCCATGTCCTACTTTTCAGCCAACTGCAGCTCTACAACCCATCATCTGTTTCTGTAAACTGTTTGCTTTTTTTTTAAGCTCCCAGTTTCCAAGGCTTCTTGCCTATATAACCTAAAACAAACAAAAAATGTTTAACAATACAATCATCAGATGATACCACTGCAAGAACATTCTGTCAGAATACTGAGAGTATTCCCTGTTAATGTCTGCAGTGCATAAAAAATGGTATATATCATACCCTAATGTTGCTCAAAATACAGTCCCAGAGTCCCAGCAGCAGAGGAAAGATTTCTCTGCACCCTCCCACATCGGCCCCCTCAAACCTCTAGCCACCCCCTCCTTCAAGAGCCTCTGTCACTGGGTCAGGGCCATGGTTTTCAAAGCTTTCACAGAGGTCTCTGCCATAAGGAAGTCCACCGCACTGATCTGTCTGAGGCCTCAGTGATCTGTGTGAGCAGCCTCCGTATGACATGACTATTTACCAGTCATATGGTTGAAACACTGAAGGGGACAGGGCACAATCAGTTGAAAACCCCTGCGCCTCATCTCTTTCTGTAAACTAGGTATTTTAGAAGGTGGCACTCTGAAGTACAATTCAGTAACTATTCCTGAGTTCATCCTGGGAATTCTTGCATGTCTCTTTGCCATAACCATAGACCATCCCACAGGATCAGCAAGCGGACAGAGAGTTAAAGGCAGAGTGGCAAGTGGAGAAGACATAGAGACCAGACTGAGTAGACACTCAGTAAACTCATTTACTGAGTTTCCAGTAAATGGATTCCACGTAAACTCATTTCCTCTCTGACCTTTCCCCCATTCCAGAAGCCAGATTTTGAGACAAGATCTGGTGGGACAATAAGTAAATGTGGAGCCCATACTCTCAAGTCTGGCTGCAGTTCCTGGAGAGCTTTAGACAACAGCTGTGCCACCACTGCCACCACCACTACCACCTTGGGTGTGATATCACCAACTGACTCTCAAACAGTGATGAGCTCACGGGACTCAAGCAAGTTGAACTTGTAGCAGAGTTTCGCATGTATTTTCATAAAATGTTTTATTTCCCTTTAAGTTAAATCTATCCAAGTTTCCTTTTTCTCAAGTTATCTCGGTTCTGTTTTATCAGCGTGCATACTCCTTAATATTCGTGACATTAAATGTCACCAGTCAACAGTGGTCATCAAAAGATTCTCAGCCAGACACAGTGGCTAAGGTCTGTAATCCTAGCACTCTAGGAGACAGAGGTGGGAGGATCACTAGAGGAGTTTAAGAGATTGCTGTGAGCTACTAAAAATACACAGATTAAAAAAAAAAAAAAAAATCAGCCAGGCACTGTGGTGGGCTCCTGTAGCCCCAACTACTCTGAAGGCCGAGGCAGGAGGATCACTTGAGCCCAGAAGTTGGAAGTTGCTAGGAGCTATGACGACACCATGGCACTCAACCCAGGGCAACAGACAGACGGAAAGTCTCGCTCAAAAAAAGGAGGGGAGGAGGAGGGATTTTCCTGACCAAGTGCAAAATGAAAAGAATAAGATCCTTCTCTGAAAGTTAAACTTTTACATTTCATTCAGCATCTCTCCAAAAAGCACTTTTGCACAGTGAAACGTGCCCACAGCTGTGTATCACCCCGGGGACAGAGCCACGCCCCCACCCCGTATTGTCTTCCCTGAACTCTTTAAGACACTCTGTGCTGGATCCTACCAGTATGGAAATGAGCAGAGGAGAATCGCAGCTCTAACTGGCTATAAAACATGATTTAACTTCATTGGACGTTTTTACTGTTGGCAGTTTAAGTGATTAAGAGACTGAATTTTGGAGTCCGGGAAGCACAACTTCCGTGTTCCCTCACACTACTGAAACTTGGATGAGATTCCACATTCTTTGAGCTAGTTTTCCTTATCTGTAAACTGGGGGACCCCACAATATCTACCTCACAAAGTGACTGAGAGGGTCAATGAGATGACAAATAGGAAGGTTTATTATTGAATTCTGTCTTAACACATGAATGTGAACTAGCTGTGAATATGTTTTTTGTGGCAGAAAAAAGCAAAACCTTTGTAATCAAGTAGACCAGACCTTCAGTTCCAGCTCTGGCACTGACCAGTTAAATGACCTTGAGCAAGTTACTGAAGATTTCTCCATGCTTGCGCTTCCTTCTCTATGAAATACAGCTACCAACAGGGATATTATAAAGATTAGATACAAAGATATGCAAAGTACCACATGGCCCCAGATTATGCCATTGTAACTCTACAAACAAAGAAATAAACTGACCTAACCATGATCCCGGGGGGACACCACAGAGGACAAGACCGCCAACCACAAAATCTGAAAGCCATCTCCTTCTCCACCTCCTACAGCACTAAGGCTTGTCAATTCTGCCTATAAATATCTCTCTAATCTGCCTGCCTCTTCATTTTGTGCCACAGCCACCTGGCACGGCCTCCTGTCACTTGCTTTCTCGGTCACTGTCACAGCCTTCCAGACTCAGCCTGGGCCTTCTCCTAAATAAAAATCCAGGCATGTCATGCCCCCGATTAAATCTCTTCAACAACTTCCCATTGTCCTTGGGATAAAATCCAAACCTCCTAATGGGATCTCAGCCAGCATCTATTTTCTCTCCCACTATTTCCCAAGTGGGCTGAGCACCAAAAATTCTGAATGCATCATCCCCTCAGCTCCCAAATTTCATACATGCTCCCTGTGACAGAAACTCTCTCCTCCTTCTTCCTCTTCACCTCACTAAGAAAACATCCCTCGACTCCCAGCTGAAATAACCAGTTCCTCAAGGAAGCTTTCTCTGCCTCCTCACGACATGAAGGAGCCCCACAGGCCAACCCCAAATGCTGCCCTCGCACCCGCTGCCTTTCCCAGCTCAGCCTCCAGAAAACGTGTAAACATTATTTGGATCATTTTTTATTATTATTATTAAATCACAGCTGTGTACATTAATGTAATCATGGGGTACAATGTGCTAGTTTTACACACAATTTGAAATGCTTTCATCAAACTGGTCCACAAAGCCTTCATGGCATTTTCTTAGTTATTGTGTCAAGACATTTATATTCTATACCTAGTAAATTTCACATGCACCCTTGTAAGATGCGCCGTAGGTGTGGTCCCAACAATTGAAAAGATACCTATCAATATTGCAAACAGAGAATAGCTACTGAAAATACAGATAAGTCCCTTGACTGTGTGTGCCTTATCTAGCCACCACTCCCACAGAGCCTGGGTCTTAGATCATCTAGAGATGTTGGCTACACCAAGGCTTTCAGGAGCCACTGCACAGTTTCATCACCCGTTCTGTGCATTTTGCGTGTAACCTGAAAGGAAGAGAAATAAGAATCACATCCTAGTCTCTGACAGGTTTTAATTGTTTTTCAGTACCTCTGAGGGAAGGAAAAAAAATGGGAACAGCCTCTACTCTGTTCCCTTTTCTGAAAAGCATAAAGGAGAAGGGCAAATTCAATGTTCAGACCCTTCCTCTTTCTTCCCCAGAAACACTCAGAATCCCACTTTCACTTCCGCACAAGTAGCAACTCTGAGCTTGAAGCAACTATTTTTAGATACGGAACCATCTATAACTTCTTGAACGTTAGTAATGAGAAACAAAGGAAATGTCTCTCAGGTTCAAACTCATACCCACTCACATCACCAGCCATCAGAGCTGGAAGATGCCGTCGCCACCCACGATCCCTTGAGCCCAAATGAAGAGGCTCTGTCCCAGCACCTGGAGCACAGCACTCCCCCGTCGGTGGGGAGAGCAGACAGCCAAGGACTCCCAGGCAGCCATCTGTGTCACCCACGCTAAAATCCACCTCTGGAAAATACATAACAACACTCCCTTAGAGAAATATTAGATCTGCTTCACCGCCCTTTCTGGCATATTTTATGCCACTTTGGCCTCCTCTCTCCCTAAATGCCAGGATCGCAAACCTTTTCTCTCAGCGGGAAAGCACACAAGTCAAATGCCATCACATCATTTTGTGTTTCCTCCATAGAGGGAAGGGAGGGCACAGAGCATATGAAAAACTCACCAGTTCCTCATGGCATGGAGTGACTTTCTGAGATCACAGGAAGCGTACAGTTAAAGGTGATAACATGCACCGAACAAACTCTGGAAGAGAAGGAGCCTGGAATACCCCCTTGCTTTGCCTGGAGTCCACTGTCACACTTCCAGGACCACCCAGGAGACCCCACCACACTCTGCCACTGAGCCCAGCCCCCAGTGCACCAGCAGATGGCTGCCTCTAAGGCTTCGCTTACCCAGAAACAATACCATGTTTAGAAATTTTTTTTTTCTTTGTTTTGCAAACCAAAGGATTGAAGACATTTGTCTGGAGTAAAGTACTGATGTGACTAACAAATATAATTTGAAAGCAGTTTGCATATTGGAATTTTTATCTCCCCTCTCCATCCCCCATGACCAACCTTCTGAAATACGCTGTTCTGAAAGGATCAACGCTGTGGTCCTTTTTCTCAATTGCCCCACTAAGGAGAAGAAAATATTTCACAATGGCAATGATGAGAGCTGAGGTGAGAATTGTTTTTTTTTTTTAATTTTGGCAGGCAGGTTTTCACATTTACTTCAACAGAGCAATCAATCCAAATGGAGAAAGTATAATTTGACAAATTATTTGTTAGTACCGGGAACAGGAAACTTCTATTTTTGAACTCAATGTTTACTCGCTACGTTTCCTACTGCTCTATATTATTAATTTCTGCTATATTATGTCTTAGGTTACGATACTTCTGTTTTGCTTTATGGATTTTCAAATAGCTGATTATATAGTTTTTCAGTTAATTAGGTCACTTTGTAATACCAGACTACAAAAAGCCCTTTGAAAACAATAAAGGAAAACATTTCTTCTGTGAAATATCAAGTAAATCATTGAATAATTTGATTTTGAAAGAATACAAAATATTATCTATTACTTTTCATAGCTGGATAGGTTGCAAAATACAGAAAGAAATGCAATTGATGTCCTCTAAGAAATTAGAATTTTACTTATTCCAATAAGTGAGCATACCATTCAGCTAAAAAGCTATAAACACACTTTGGGGTACCTACCTAAGCCAGGGTCTCTACTCTGGAAACTGCTCCCACTTACAGCCCTCCCTGAGAGTTTGGACAGCTGGATGTGCATTACAGGACCCCACCCTTCTGACCATCACTGATTGAACTAGGAATGGGCATCTGACTCAGGAGAGTCATAGCCACAAGCTGGACTGTGATACTTATTCTCTCAGGAGTTTAAACACATTTGAGACACAGGAAGATAAGTGATACTTACAGCAGATATGTACAT
>NW_003852411.1:1410177-1410984 GCF_000181295.1 Otolemur garnettii
ATGTAGGTAGGTATGCTTCATTTTCTTAAAGTGTTCCTTTTTTCCCCCAGTAAATGTCTCCTTCATTTAAAGCTAGATTGAGTGAATTATTCTTGCTTGCAAACAATCCCTGATTAAAACAGCACATACACAAATTTCTGCATATTAAGAAAATAAACCTTTGCCTGACAAAGCTGTTTCTTGACTATCAATGGCATCAAAGAAAAACTTCAGGTTAGATTCACAATGGTACTTGTAGGCCACAACATTGCCCCACACAGAGGAGAAACAATCAATTCTCATCCTTTTTTCATCGCTTATAAAAACTGACCCTTGATTACTGGGTTCAGATGATGCAAAGACAGATCCAGTAATGGGGTCATGAACCAGCTCATTCTGTAGGGGAGAAAAGCTCTGATTTATGGCATTTGATAATTTCTGTGGTGTCAATATTCCCACTGTGTCCAATCTGTAACATCACCAAACTTGGTATTGAGAAGAGAGATTCAGCATCAGCTTTCATAAATAAAGTTCGTACCAGCCTGCTCTGTCATACCACAGGACGGCTTCGGGTAAAAAGAATCCAAGTCGAAACAGCTGAAGTAAAAATTATTGGTTGATTCCCTTCACTTCTCAGAGAAGGTGGGAGATGAGCCATGGTCACACAGTACGTGGCAGAGCCTGGATTTCAAACCAAGTGGCCTCCTGCAGACACTGAGTGCAAGTACCCTGCTGTATCGTCAGCTACCGCTACTGTAACAAGTCACCACGGACTGTGCTGCTGACACAGCACACACGCATCTCTCACAGTTCTACAGGCTAGAGAGC
>NW_003852411.1:1411004-1417470 GCF_000181295.1 Otolemur garnettii
TTCTGTGGTGTCAATATTCCCACTGTGTCCAATCTGTAACATCACCAAACTTGGTATTGAGAAGAGAGATTCAGCATCAGCTTTCATAAATAAAGCTCGTGCCAGCCTGCTCTGTCATACCACTGGACGGATTCGGGTAAAAAGAATCCAAGTCGAAACAGCTGAAGTAAAAATTATTGGTTGATTCCCTTCACTTCTCAGAGAAGGTGGGTGATGAGCCATGGTCACACAGTACTTGGCAGAGCCTGGATTTCAAACCAAGTGGCCTCCTGCAGACACTGAGTGCAAGTACCCTGCTCCAGCTACTGTAACAAGTCACCACGGACTGTGCTGCTGACACAGCACACACGCATCTCTCACAGTTCTACAGGCTAGAGAGCTGGAGATAGGGCTGGTAGATTTCACATCTGGTGAAGGCACTCTTCCGGGTTTGTAGATGGCCATCTTCTCTTTAGGAGAAAGAATTTTTATTTTTTTTAATTTTAGAAGGATCTTATGGCCCTTCTTTTATAAGGACCCCAAACTCCTCCTAATTAGGTTACCTCCCCAAAGTCCTGCCTCTTAATACCATTATATTAGGGGTTAGGATTTCAATCTACGCATTTCAGGGGGATGGAAACAGTCCATAGTACCTGCTATTTATTACATCTTTACACCAGTGTATTCTATTAGGAAAGCCCTATTTGCCTAAAATTACAAAGAAAGAATAAGCAAAATGATCTAATAAGCCTAGTATTCAGCAGTCAACAGATTTTAATTTCTACACTGGTATAAGGTCTTATACTAAAGTCCAAAAACAATGAAACCTATTGGTTTCAGGAGAATTGAGATCCTAAACTAAATATGTGGCAGCTGACCCTCTGCCAGTTAATTTTTATGAAGTGTTACTTATGCCCACATCCCTACCACGTTCCACCTTCCATCCCCATTTCAGCAAACTCACTGCATCTGTACATCTATCACCAGTCACTTAGCATTCACGAGCCTATCATGCTTGTTTTTGCACACTACTTTTCCAGAAACTATCCTCACACTTCTGACTGTCACTCAGTCTTGAAGTTCCAGAAAAAAAATGTTAATTCGTCAATGAATTCTGCTCAAACTCCTTGGCTAAGTCACTCACTACATTGAGTTTAAAGAGCTCTGCAGGGTACACCCCGCCTCTGTAGCTGTGACCACAGGACAGGGTTAGTTTACGTTGACACATCTGACTTTCCGATTAAACCTTATGTCTGACACAGTGCTGACAGAATGGATGCTTTACGGAGGTTTTTTAAATAAATAAATGAACCCATTGACTGCAAAATATTTGATGCCTTTAAGAAAAAAGCGAATATATTTCAAGCATAAATGAATAGGGTTGGGATGGATGATGGCAAACCAGCAACACAATGGCTGATTTTCTATTCCAACCAAGTTGGAAGAACTTTTACTGTAAATATGGTATTTATTTTCAGAATCATCAATTCCTCTTAGAGCTTCCCCTCTGACAATAACACAGAGTTTGCATTTACAGGACTGATGCATAAGCCACAGTCACCACACCACAGGGGCATGTCGGATGGAGAAAAAAAAGTTGTATAGTCGTCTTGATGTTAAGGAAGGATTAAATTCACTCAATGCTTTAAAATGATGCTTGAAGACGTCACTAATAGCAACAGCCACTATTCTGTAATTATACAAACGCGTTTTCCTTATATCATCCCCTAGTTATTTGTTTGGGGGGAGAACAAATAACAGAAATATCAACAGGACATTATTAGCTGCTATCCTATTTCATAGACAAAAAACTGAGCCTCAGAGAAACCAATTTGCTCTAGAACAGTGGTTCTCAACCCTCCTAATGCCACAGCCCTTTCATACAGTTCCTGTGGGTCATGATCCACAGGTGGAGAATTGCTGCTCTAGAAGATCTTGAAACCAGGCCTGCTCACAGCCCTGCAATCTTTCAACATCTTACTGCCTTATTCCTTTTACTTTCATGACAATCTTGGGACCAAATGCAATGCTAGCAGAAGTATCAGGGGATGCCATGATGGACACCCTGCCCTCCCCAAAGGAGCTGCTTATTCCAGTTACTCAAATTCACTCTTGACCTTGAGAAAGTCAATTTATTCTAGGTATGAACTGATCAAAATTAAAACAGGAATTACTATCTTTATTAATGAGTCTAATTAAAATAAATGAGCATCCTGTATAAAAATTCAGTCTTTGCAGTCCAAAATGTTTGGTACGGGCTAAAAATTGCTTCTGATTGAAAGTGGTCAGAGTTTTGGACCAGCCTATAATCTCACTGACAGGGTATCTATCAGGAGTGATCAATGACTGCCGCAGATACAGAGAAAGAACATTTTGTTAGTTGCCTTTTTATAACTAAATGCAGCGTTTACACCAGCACAAACTCAGCGGGTGCGTTTTTACAGTCTTTAATTTAGCGGATGCGGAGCTCCACCAGTTCCTATATCCCTGATTTGAGCAAAAAAAAACAGCCATGCCTCAGAAGTGAGAAACGTGTTCTGTAAAAAAGCAGATATGAAATGTTTTCATTTTTATAAATGACTTGCCTGTACTATTCTCTATTATATATTAAATGGCTCCTCTGATTTGAAGAACTTTCAAGCTGAACCTCCAAGCCAGCAGGATTGCCCAATATAAACAGTCATTTCACAGAATGAGAAAAGTCATTCCATCTTCTCTTTAATCTGTATGCTTCCTTCTCTGCCCCCTTTCCATTTACAACACAGAACGGACTTGGGACCATCAGTCTTCGCTCCTCCATAATGCAGGACTTCTTCCAAGGCAATTCTGTGCCTTATAAACAGGGAGGAAATGAAAATGTGCACCACCAGCTGATTAACTGCCTATCAATATATTTAGATCAGCTTAATTTTTCTCCATAGAATTCAGAAATATTGAAAATGCCCTCGTGGGGAGCTTCTAACCTGAATCCGTTCAGGAGAGCAGGAGGCACACACCTTTCTATCAAATTCTTTCAGCTTCGTAAGGCAAAGGCAGCTCTGATTCAAGCAATGAAAACGTTGCAGGCATGCAGGGAGCTGGAAGGCTACAAAACTCGGTCAAACGAGTTTGATTTTTAAAGCTACAGAAAATTTGAAGAAGTCAGTGGCCTAATAAAGTACCTGCCATCAGGACTGTGTTTATGTCCTTGAGATGCGTTTTGTGATGACACAGATAGTTTCTGGGCTTGAGTAACTGTAGCTGTTCTTCCACCTCGCTTTGTCATGGAACTTTTTTTATTCCCAAACACTGCTTGGATCAATTGCAGCTCAATATCATTCATGATTAGTGTAGAAGTGTTCCTTCCCTTTTCTGGACTCCAAGACTGATATAGATGAGAAGGTTGGCTTTAACCCTATCAACACCTAAGAGATTAAAACAAAATTTGACACCACAAATTCAGGCTGCACAATTGCAGCTGGATCCTGACATTGTTCAGGGAACGTTTTTCCCCCTCCCAGCTTCTCTGCTGCATTTTCTGTGCTTAAGTCCCCACACATATCCTCTTATCCTTAGTTCATGACTTCGTGTTTTAAAGGATGTAGGCCATCTGACCTGAGCTAGCTCAATTTCTCATCTATCCATATAAAAACCTGCTCTAGATCTAGCTATCTATATCCTATTTTCTCCTGCTTCAGAAGAATGTCCCTTCTTTTCTGGAATTAACCCCAGACTAATCCTACATAGCCCTTGGCCCATTTTCCACAATCTTGCTTCACCAGGTGGTTCCCCAGTCTTCCAATTTCTTTCTGACCCTTCTTTTTCTTCTGTATTAGATCCATGCCCAATTCCCTAGTCCCAACTCCTTCCTTTGACCTTGAAATCATTTCATGTCACTCTTTTCTCTCTCCTTACTTGCATTTATTCTCATTTTTATTATAAAAGTACAACCATCGTAAGATTAGAAAATACAAAATGTTTCACTTACCAGCATTGGTCCCAAACGCCTTTCCATGTCAGTAAAAGTAAATCTCGATCCTTATTTGATTGTATGAGTAGTTAACCAGACCTCTGCTATTGTTTGTTTAAACTAGGTGTTCTATTTTCTTCTACTGTAAGCCATACTGCAATAAAGATACGGTGGTCTTCATCTTTGCACTCCTATATTACAACCTTGCAGTATGTCGCTGAAGAATCTTAGAAACCTTTTGACAGAGTGCTGTAAGATATGTGAGGGGATCTGCTTGCCTAGCAATCAACTCAGCTCTTCCATTGTTTACATTCAGGGCTTGGTTACCACGGCTTTAATGAAACTGTGCTTGCACAACGCATTGTGCCATTTTCATCATCCAATACAGTTTTCACCCTCGGTTTCATCAATTTGATCAGGGCCATTCGTTATGGAAACTGCCTCCTCCTCTAATCAGTTCCATGCTGGTCCCTCCAACCCCAACTTTATTTCTATCATTCTTACTCTTCTGGCTACTTGTCATCTTCCTTCTTCCACATAAATATAGGAAGTCCACATTTCCCTCCTTACGTTTTCTTATTTTATCCTCCCTAAATTCATAGTCTTGCCCATCCTGTTATAGCTGTCACATCTGTTTAAATTTTCCCCAAATCTACATCAGCTTCTCCGAGAATTTTCTGCTTCCTCCCAGATATATTTACCCTTATGTTCCACTGATAACCAAAAATCTAACAGATTTCAACTTGGGCTCTACTAGTGTCCCAACTTGCTCTCTTTCTGGATTTCCTCTTGCTATTAATATCTCCAGCAACTCTACAAGTTGAAAACTTGAACTTGAGCTTAAATGTTTCCACCTCTCTCCCCATCAGAAATAACCACACTTAGCCATCTTAGTTCTGGTTGGCATCGTGTTTTCCCCAGTCCCCTGCTAGGTCAAGTTACGGTACCTCCCCGCTGTTCTTTTTTGGTACCTTTTCCAGCAGAGGGAGTATCAGTAATCCTGTCTCCCTAGTAACTTTGCTATCTCAAGTTAACTTGGGATTAACCGAATTCAACTGACAGGAACGTTGCTCCTCTGAGGCTCCTGTTTCTGTGCTCACCCTTCTCAACGTTCCTTCCCGCTGCTGAGGAAGCCCAGCGGAAGTTCAACAGGATCATGGAAACCCTAGATTCTGAGATTCCCCGAATTCTCAGCTCCTGGTCAGGGAAATAGCCTTGCTACCATTCTTTCTATCTAAACCCCAGGGGCAATTTTGTTTTGGTTTGATTTTCATTTTGAAGATTTTTGGCTTTCTGTCAAAGTCACAACGAGAAGAGAGGCCTCTCCTACCAGGAGAAAACAGCAGCACTGACACTAACAATAGCTTTGGCAGAGCTAGTGCAGGCAGCTGCTGGGGGTGCTGGACAATGTGACAGCACTGGGAACTGCAGTGACAGCCTTGGTAGAAGTCACGGCCACGGCACAGGTGGCAGCAGGGTTGGCAAAGCAGCACCGTGAAACGTGCTGGAAACAGTGAGGAGACTGGCGGCGGCCTTGCAAGGCAGAGGTGGCCGCAGGGAGGGCTGCAGAAGGAACTCCATGCAGTGACAAGGGCTGCAGCAGAGCAGGATCCCACCTGAATCCCAGGTTCTCTGGGGAGCAAGTCCCCACTTGCAGGTGGTCCCAGACACAGGCAGAACACTCTCCCAGCCACAGACAGCACACAAGGACGGAAAACAAGAACACAAGTCACATGCTGAGACTCTGGGATATCAGAAGTGGCCCAGGAATTCTAAGGCATATATAGTAAAATCTCTTCAAAAGGAAAAGCCAATTAAGATGTTGAAAGGAAAAGCAGCCCTTCACGTGAGATCAATACCGCACGCTCTCATTACGATGCACACTGAGTATTGCTGCAATCTGTAGTAAAGCAGGTTTGAGACGGGCCACCAGACGCTGCCCTGCCCATTCAGCTGACTTGATGTGAGCATACGCCACAGGCTCAGGTTTTCTGTAAATAACCTTTTCTTTACAAGCCCTGTAATAAATATGCAGGAGATGGAATTCTTTGACAATCCCCCCCAGATGTGAAGCTAATTAGCCGCTGATACCTAAGCTTAGCATTTTAGCTCTCTTAGACCATAAAGGATTCTTTTAAAGGTGTTTGTTTTGAGTGTAAAAGATAAACTGGAAAGAAGTATGGATTAAGACCTCAAAATTGTCCTCTCAGAGGGCTCTCTTCTTTTTATCAAAAGACAAAGGGGATAAATAGGAAAAATCAAACTATTGGGGGGTGAGGGAAAGAGTCCTTGAAGAATCAAGTATTTCTCACTGGTTTTTCATGCTGTCAGCATTTTTAAGCTGCTAATTTCCCCCCCATAGATTTTAAATAAGCTCCTCAAAAACCTAGGAGTCTAAAAACTTTAATAACTTAGCAAGCAGATTACTTTTCTCAAAGAAGGGTTTTATTCTTCTCACTCAGCTTTATTTCTCTATTATGTATTATTTCAACATAAAATTTGGTCCCTTCGGGCTCTCAACTCTGGCTGCAGGTTTGC
>NW_003852411.1:1418413-1424749 GCF_000181295.1 Otolemur garnettii
GAGGATATTCCTTAAAGTCCATGTAATACGCTTTACACTGAGACTTTAAACCAAGGAAACCCGTTAATTACCACCCTGGTATGAATCTGTGCACCCCATGATATATAATGGGTGTTTTATATGTGAACGTCAGTGATCAACCACGATCAATACAACTAAATAAAATGTTTAAGAATCAGAAAACCCACCATAACTATTTGATCTATGGAAAATAAACAGCTGATTTGTTTTACCTTACTACCAACCACTTAGGGTCATATAACACCAGCCTCAGAAATCACCTCTTAAAAACAAACAGAAATTTCTATCTACACACACCAAATATTCCTACGCCTTTGCAACTCAAAGGGTGGCATATCATTTTATCTCAAGGGAGTTATGTTTTCATGTGGCACCTCTCCCACTAAACACTCGGCTGCAGAATAGTCCCAGAAAACCTACACACCTGGCACTGAGCAGAATCTTTTCATATCAGTGAAGGCTTTCTAGAAGTCATCAAAAGTAAGTTCATAAGGCCTTTTTAGTTTTGCCAACTATTTTATCCTTTCTGCTTCCTTTTTAGAATAATGGAGAACCAAATCTCTTGCCAGCAAATTTATGTACCGGGGCAAAATGTAAAAGAAAACTAAGAAGGCTTCCTGCTATCATTAAGTCTATCCTCAGTGATGTTTTTAATTTTTAAGAGTTTGGGGTCCTTTGTGACTTGCTGCAACACAGATCTATCAAAATAAATTTAAGAATTTTTACAGTGCACTTGGTAGGAGGTAAAGATTTTTGTTCTCCTACCTCGAATTGGCATCAAGAATTAATGATGCACAATTTGTCAGATGATTTCCACCCTCACTAGTTTTTAGTCTTCACTTAATAACAGGTTGCAGCTGTGCACGTCCTCAAACACAATCCTGTCTTTCTAAATTCTGTAGGGGACATCACACCTGCTCCAGGAGGATGCACAGTGCCTCTGGGTGGGTAGGTGGGGGTGGTGTATGTATAAAAAAAAGAGGAAAAGACAAAAGGCAGAGAAAACAGAAGAGCCTGTAAGAAAGGATGTTAGATTCTGACGACAACCTCAGGGGTACACATGGCCTTCTTTATGATCATAATTCATGCGTTCTTAAATAATTAAAACTGCTCTTTACTCCCAGTTTGGTCTTGTTCTACTCAAGTCCTTACTTTGTCACAAACTCCAAATCATACTTCTTTAGATCTGAATGTTGGTACAATTATTCTAAAAGGATGAATATTAAAACAAAATTTTTATACTTTTTAAACATACATGCGAATGTTTACTTCTTCAAATTGGTCAGCTGGAGGAGATACCAGGCTTACTGTAACAGAGGAGACAGTATACAAACATTCTTCAACATCACCCTTAGGGACATTGCCTCCAAAATATGTATCTTCTATTTAATATGTTCAATGGGAACAAATTTTTACCATCAACAACATGGTGAGAACAATGATATGATCAAAGAAAATAAAATTAGTCAGGTGAGCCAAAGAGGTGCAGTGACTGGGGAAGGGGGTTCCTAGGCAGGTCTGAGGGCTCCATGCAAAGAGAAACCAACACCACCCAGACCAGAAAAGGTGAGCCATCCAGAAATCCAGGAGAAACACAGAGCTATTATTCTGCAAAGTACCTACTTAGAAATGGAAATAAAGGACACTCCTGCCTTAACATTTGATTTAATCAAATGTGGCAGAGAACTAAGAAATATCTACTGGTAATGTTAAGCATCCACACTCCAAATTGGAGCAGAAGCCAAAACGAATGAGGCTGATATAAAAATGAATCTGAGCTCCATCAGAAAAAAATATCTTTCTCTGAGATCTATTAGCCAAAGGGTGTCACCAACTCCCTGGTGAAGAAATTGGTTATTAACATCAAAAATATTTTGTATTTCATGTGAGTGTCCAGGCTTTAGTTACCTATAAAATGTTTGCTTTAACAGTCAAGTCATTTTGTTGGTCTTTGTTGTTCTTACACAGTTATAAAAGGACTCCTCATATTAGTATGTCAAGATATATCAACAGGAGGAGCTCCAAAATAAAATTGTGAGATTCTTGTAGCGAGAGAGGAACACCAGGTGAATGCTCTCACCTTCGGGACACCTGCCCAGGTGGTAACACTACTGGCTGAGCAAGTGTCACATGTGCCTCAGTGTCTTGCTCTTTGGAATAACACTGCTACTAAGTAACAGCAAAAAAAATGTAGATTTAGTTAAAATACCTCAAGCATAAGCAGTAGTCCCAGCTACTTGGGAGGCTAAGGCAAGAGAATCAATTAAGCCTAAGAGTTGGAGGTTACTGTGAGCTGTGACGCCATAGCACTCTACCAAGGGCAACCTAATGAGACTGTCTCAGAAAGAAAAATACTGAAATTCACATTGGATAAGAATACGTTCATACATGCTGTGGCAGGTTATCAAACCACTTCAGATATTACCTATGTACATTTTTTAGTTATGTCATAAGCATAATGTTTTCAAGAAATAAACTTTGTCAGTTCAGCTCATGTAGCTTGAGCAGCTAGGGCACCAGCCATGTACACCGGAGCTGGCGGGTTCAAAGCCAGCCTGGCCCTGCCACACAACAATGACATCTACAACCAAAAAATAACTGGACATTGTGGCAAACGCCTATATCCCAGCTACTTAGGAGGCTGAGGCAAGAGAATCGCTTAAACCCAAAAGTATGAGGTTGCTGTGAGCTATGACGCCACAAAACTCTACCCAGGGCAACAGCTCGAGACTGTCTCAAAAAGAAAAATAATAAAATTTGTCAAAAGTAAAATGGTAGCACAGTGTGGGTAGACACATATTTAATGCAAATTATGTATTTATTTAATCAACCAACTCATCTCTATTGATCATTTAAGAAAGGTACATTCTAAAAATGCAAGACCTTAACTACCTGGCAAGAAGAAAATCCACGCCCACCTGAGTGCATGTACATACACAGGAACGCTAAGAACCAAACTCCCAGGTTTACCAAGAAAACCAAATCTTATCAGAAACAAGGAGGCCAGCCGGGACATAAATAGAACAAGCACAGTTTAGCACACTGCCCTGGAAGAGCTTAGGAACAACAGATTCTTTCCGAAAGACATTTATAGGCAAAAGAGAAACTTGTAACATAAACCTACATAGGATCTGAGATGGAATAATAAATGAGAAAAGAAATTGATAAAGGTGTGGATAAGTCAGAAGAATACAACTCACTGATCTGGACAAAACAATAGTAAAAATCCCTAATGAGTGAGGTTGAAAGAAAAACAAAATACAAATAAAATAGACCAAACAGGACATACAGGAAGAGGGGCATCTCAGTTAAAGTGCCACAATTTTTCATTTGAGTGGGTGAGAATACATTGATTATACTTTGGGTTTAATTAGATGATTATACTTTTTCTGAGTAAATATCATAAGAATAGAAATAGATAAATTACATGCCACTGAAGTGAGAGGGGGAAAAAATCACTTCTCTAAATATTAACAAATAAACCGTGTGTTGGATTATAATCCACAATTTTAGAAAGATGTTAATTCTATCTAAATCTACCTATAGATGGAGATTATAATCAAAATTCCAACTTAATTCTGGCAGAATTTGAAATAACTTACACAGTAGTACCACTAACAGGTTGTTAATGTAACTAAATGTAAAAAAGAAAAAAAAACTATCTTTAAAAATGTTAATATGTAGTGTGGGTGAGATGGCTTCGTGCCTGTAATCCTAACAGTCTGGGAGGCTGAGGCGAGTGGACTGCGTGAGCTCAGGAGTCTGAGACCAGCCTGAGCCAGAGCAAGACTCCATCTCTAAAAAATACCCGGGTATTGTGATAGCCAGGAGTCCCAGCAACTCTAGAGGCTGAGGCAACAGGATTGCTTGAGTTTAAGGTGGCTGTGAGCTATGACGCCATGGCACTCTACCAAGGGTGACAAAGTGAGACTTTGTCTCAAAAAAATAAAAATGTGAACCTTTTGATCATTTGCTAAATTGTTCATATGACATAATTTACAGTGATAACCATTTTGAATTAGTATATAAATAAGTACATTGGGTAGACAGTGAGTCAGTGAATACAATTGCTGGACCAGGCATTTATAAAAGCCATGTTTAGTAGAGAAAAGGTTCAGTTATACAATTTAACAGACAGAAACATACTTGAGCTTTTTATTTCTAATTATTGAACATTCTCACTTTGACATAATGTATCCTTTTCACCGAATTACTACTATGCGAACAAAATGTTTTCCAAATTTTAAGTCTTTCTTTAATAGTTACAAAGTATACCTTGGACTGTTAAAAGAGCTTTAAAAAAAAAATTGTGAAATTTTAGTTTTTGCTTTGAACCTGTTTGACCAAAAAGTACTGGACACCCCTCCCATATAAATCAAAATAAAGAATGGAATAAAAAACAAAAATGGTGTCTCTATAATCAGAAAAGTATGTGTTAAGACATTTTAACTATGACACAGTTCTACTTTCAAGGTACTGGTCCCAAGATAAGACAGTGTTTGGCATTTTTATTGAAAGCTATAAATCACAGTATTACTCTTCTCAAGTTGTCCATAAGAAAATGGCAGTGTTCCCAAAGTACAAAAATTGTTATATCCAGTAGGTGGTATTCTACATGGTTTAGACAATTCTTGACAAAACTAGGTTTAAAAGATGCAGCATGTCTTGTTAATTACCTTTATCTCGAAAAATAATGTCAGAAAAATGCAGAAAATAGAAAGTCATCGATTATTTTGCTTTAAGCCAGAAATTATTCTAAGAAATAAGCAATGAGAAAAGATGTGATTAAGTTACTGTGTCTCTCTCTTAAGACAGTGCACACTTTTCACCTCAGAAAGTTCAATTCTGACTTCCTCTGGGTCATGTTCATTCTTGATTTCCTTTGTCTAGAAAAAGGCCCCATTTTAAATAGCTAATTTGAAGAGTTCATAATCTAAAATCATTTTTCTCCACAGGATGTTTTCTTTTCAGTATGTAAACTAGTAAAATGGCAAATGATTAAGTCAGTTGTAAGAATTTGTACCATAGTAAAAGCTAATTTACAGAAACTGTCAATAGATACCAACATACTTCTACACCCAAGCCTAAAAGTTACTACAGTATTGAGGTTAGAATGAGCGTGATTCTTCCATTTGGTCGAATTTCCTTTGCTAAACAATATTGTCAAGAGATCCAAAAAAGAAACCTTAGTGGGTCCTCCCAAAGCTGCGTAGTTTTCCAAATGATTTTCCCTCTGGTCATGGAGCTTGTTCATTCCTTCAATCCTTCTTTAGTCATTTAGCTTTTGCAATATTTTCTTGATGTTTTTGTTTTTTCTTTTGCTCCTTCTCCCTGGCCTCAATCATCTTGGCCAACTTCCAAGACAGTACAGCACTTGCTAGGAACAGTGGAATAAGGACCACAATAACTGTTGTAAGGAAGCCATATGGGTCCTTTGCAGCCCATTCCATGACATACTCAGCCCAAGCCTTAATATCAGACATCTTCATAGCAGTCCTAGGAAAACGTATGCTTGACTTGCGATCTCTTAACTTTCTCCTGGTGGTGTTAGTGAGCCAGTCACAATTCTAGACTACCTTTAGTTGTTCATCATTGTCTTTAGTTTTACCATACACTTCAGAGAGAAGGTTTAAATTCTATACTGTGGGTGAGCTAACGCGGCTGCTGGCCCATGGGAACCATGGTCACTCGTGCCCCTCGGCCTGGCGAGTGCGGGTCACTCTGCAGAACCAAAAATCCCGGGGAAACCCACGTGGGCCCCACCACACCTAGTGCTGCAACCGCCTGCGCGAAGAACTGGGACAAAACCTAGGCAGAAGCCAGGCCTATGTCGTGCTAGGGACACAGATCCCGCTTCCAACTCACCACCAAGATAGAAGCAGGATTGCTTGAGTTTAAGGTGGCTGTGAGCTATGACGCCATGGCACTCTACCAAGGGTGACAAAGTGAGACTTTGTCTCAAAAAAATAAAAATGTGAACCTTTTGATCATTTGCTAAATTGTTCATATGACATAATTTACAGTGATAACCATTTTGAATTAGTATATAAATAAGTACATTGGGGACACAGGCAAAGTTGTTTTAACTAAGGGGGATTTCATTTAAAAAAAAAAGAAGAGAACCTTGCTTTCATGGCTCTCACGGGCTCTCTCCTACCCAACCTTTTTGTTTTTTTTTTTTTTTAATAATGTGTGGTGAAATGTTTGGATCTCTGAACAACAAAAAAAGTCATAGGGTCCTGTTTTCTGCTCCCAGTGGCAGCTTGGGACATTGTAAGTTTCCAGTGTTCTTCCTGTTAGAGAACCCCAGGGTCT
>NW_003852411.1:1424769-1426053 GCF_000181295.1 Otolemur garnettii
CAAAAAAAGTCATAGGGTCCTGTTTTCTGCTCCCAGTGGCAGCTTGGGACATTGTAAGTTTCCAGTGTTCTTCCTGTTAGAGAACCCCAGGGTCTCCTAGCAAGTGCTGCCATCAGATACAAGAGCAGGAGACAAGAAATATTGCCTATTATATCTGCATCAACTGGACTCCTTGATTCACTAGCTTCTCTTGGGTTCAACCAAAAGGATAAACGTCAGGAGATGACAGGACAGGACAGAGATGGACACTCTGGTAACCCCTACCACAGCTACCACCCTGCTTCCTCCTTGCCACTTCCCTAACACTTCTCGGTTGCTGACAGGTGATCATCTCCTATAACTGCAACTCCGCTTGCTGGAGCCTTCGAATGGATTCCCGATTCCAAACCTCGGGATAGAATTATTCTCTGCTACTCTAACCAGAGTGTTTTGCTCTGACTAGTTTTCTGTCCTCAACTTTTTAATGAGTACTTTTATGGCCCTCTTCTTAATCATCCTGTTTCAGTGATGAAAACACCCATTATCTGTGAACATGGTGGAAGGTCAAAGGGTTTCACTGCAGTAACTCTTAACTGCATGAGTCTTCCTCTAGCATAGAATTAAAGGTACAGTTAGGTCTTAGAATGTCCAGGAATGGTCCAGTTCTGAATTCAGTTCCATAACTGAAATTCTTAAATCCCACAGAGTAAAGATCTTAAGAAAATATTTTAGCATAGAAGTTATGGCATGTAATTAAGATATAATGTATGAGCAGGAAAATGATTTTGGAATGTTATTTGGGTTATGACATAATGATAGACTATACTGATTCTTATGAGCTTCCTTTCCACCATGAGTACCTAGAAATGGTAATTCAAGTATTACATTAAAACACAATAGACACTTGACCATGAGCAAAAGGCAAGAAAACTGTCAGGTCGCCAAACAGAATCTCAGAATGGAAAGGCAGAAGTGATGTCTCCAGGTTCCAGAGAAGATTTGTCCCAGTCATTGGGCCCTGCAGCCTAGAACACTGGGGCTTTAGAATCCATGTGAGGACAAAAATTTCCACAGTTTACACCAAGCTAGAGAACTTAGAATCAACACCGTGGCAAAGGCCAAGAAATTAAGGGGCAGCCCTGCTCGTGAAATAAAGACAAAGAACCCTGAACCACTGACCTGGCCCACGGGAGCCACAAGCATTTGTATTTCTGTTCACCCAGAAATATAGTTGGAGAATAAAGACATTTTTCCATAAAAGAGGAGTTAGTGAAGGGCAGCGCCCGTGGCTCAAGGAGTAGGGTG
>NW_003852411.1:1426073-1429735 GCF_000181295.1 Otolemur garnettii
TCTGTTCACCCAGAAATATAGTTGGAGAATAAAGACATTTTTCCATAAAAGAGGAGTTAGTGAAGGGCAGCGCCCGTGGCTCAAGGAGTAGGGTGCCAGCCCCACATACCGAGAGTGGCAGGTTCAAGACCAGCCCTGGCCAAAACTGCAGAAATAATTGCTTCACAAAAGCAATGGAATAATATTGTCAACATACTGAAGAAAACTAAATGCCAGTTTTGATTTCTATACTCAGCTCATCATGACTCAAGAAGAAAATAATTAAAAAATGTTTAGGAAATGGAAGACAGCTTACCAACCACACAAACCTCCGGAAAGTAATAAGGCAAGTAACGCTGAAAGAAAGAAGTGAGATGCAGGAATCGCTGGAACACTAAGAAATGGGTGAACCCATGCATAAAGCTATGTAACTGTAAAAAAAAAAGGGGGAATAATTTCTAATTTAAAAATATGGTACGGAAATAATAAAAAATAAACATGGAAGGTGAGGAGGAGGTTTAGAATTTAAGTAATCCAAAGTCTCTGCATCTATCAATCTAGAAAGCCTAAATTTGTGAAATTATAAGAAAATATAACCATCATGGGGGATTTTATCCTTTCTCAGACTAATGAATCAAGCACAGCAAAAAAGAGAAAAAAATCATAGTACAGATAATGTGAACAGCACAATTCACCAGTTGGATCAGTTAGAGATCGTGCATGTGTGTGTATGACTCTAAAGAGACAAGACACATTATATTCAAGAACACATGGAATGTTTATAAAATTGATCACGGGCTTAATTAGAAATAAAGTCTCCATAAAATGGATGCACACCCCTTAAGGATTATCCTGCAGAGCCCATCACCTTGGGGCCTGCCATGGCCCTGCCAGAGCACCTGACACAGACACATGTTAGGGGCCTAGCCCCAAACTACCCCAGGAGCTCTTTCCCAGTCCCTGGCAGAGATGAGAAGATGAGGGAAAAAATGAAGATGTGAAGACACAAAAATAAAGTTTTCTAAAGCTGGCTGGGGGACAATCCACCTCCAAGCATGAGAACCATTGGAAGCCCCTGGCTCCAGGCTAGCTCTGCTTTTATTACCCACATCACTGTCTGAATCATCAGTCTAATGGGCGAAGGCTAACCCATTTCATCATGGTCTTGCTGAGCTTGCATTTTTTAACCAAACTATTTCTTCAGCTACTTTAATTAGACTGATTCACCTCTTACTTTCATTGCTCTATTTATGATCTTAACACAAACAGAGCACAGGACAGGGGACACAGTCCAGGAGCAGGATGTCAAAGCAGACCCCAATCAGACCACCCCACAGATCTCAGGAGGGTGAGTAAGCCCCCCCAGGAAGCCTAATCTGCAGATGAGCAGGCCATGTTGCTAATACTGAGATGACAGAAAAAAGGAAATTATTTTCCTCATCGCTCTGAAAGAATTTTTTCTCTCTTAACGAGATTTAGGCACCTACCCTGTCTCCAGCAAGTTCAGTATTCCTTGCTAACTCCCCAAATGCACTCACTCTCCAAGAGTCTTGTCTCTCAGGGCTCAGTGACCTTTGAGCCTAGTCGCCCTGGGGGAGGGATGAAGCTCAGGCAGGACAGTCTGCTTGAAACACCAAGCTTCAGACTGTGGCACTTTGTAACAGATTTTCTCTGATCCACTTCTCTCCTATCTCTGTTCCCTTCTGTCCATCATCCACAATCATTTTCTCGATTCCTAACCTACTTATAAATAATAATTGAATATTGGTTTTAAGCTCATTAAAAAATATTATTTCTAGTGATACCAGACAGGTGGCACCCCAGCTAGCTCAGCCGAGCCAGGCTGGAAGACCTGCCACCTCCATCTTGGCGGTGTTGTGGCAGCAGCCAGCAGAGGAACCAGCAGGCTGGAGCATGGGGGGTCATGGCCCTCCCTCCTCCAATGAAGACTCCAGTAGCCAGAGGAACTGGACAGGAAGGGTTGGGAGACACTGGCACCATGCTGTCTCCTCAAGTGGACTTCTGGCAATTTCTCCAGTGCATCCCTGATTGGTCTATTTTCAAAACCTACTCACGATTGGTCTATTTTCAAGACTCAAAAGCTCATTGGACAATTGCCCCTATATAAGCCTCTAAACCAAGAGCCCAAGCGCAGATCTCAGAGAAAGAGCAGAAGAGCAAGGAGGTTTGGCTGTGTAATACCTGTATCCTGCTCTATGAGATTTGCCCCTTTGTAAGAGCTATAAACACTTGCATCCTGCTTTGGAAGGAGGTTTGGCTCTTTGTAAGAGCAGTAACACTTGTATATAAACCTGTCTTACCACTGGTCCTGCTCTACACGGAGGTTTGGCTCTTTGTGAGAGCTGCAATACCTGTTGAATAAAACCCAACCTACTGTTGATCCTGTGGTCCATCAATTCATTCATCGAATCACTGAGACCAAGAACCTGAAAGTCAGGTATCACTAGCAATGCAAGCACACCAAGATATGCCTCTTCCCTTAAGCACCCACATGTCCACCTGCAGAGACGTCATTCATTAATGCTAGTTCTCACCTCCCTTCCTGTTCAAGTGAATAGTAACGTATACAAGCTAATTTTTCCACAGAACCTGAATATATAATCCTATCACAGTTTCAAGACATCTAGACTAAATTCCTCTTCTGCACTTAGGCAAAAAGAAGATGGAAACTACCATTTTAAAATGAAACTAAACGTGGGTGCTTCTGCTTTTACAGTCTGCCGGCTTATTATGAGACAGATTCCTGACCACTCTCCCCCCAGACTCCGACTCAGTACCTCTCAGGGGCGGCCCAGGAACCCAGATATGACCACCAGCACAGATGGCACTAATGTGACTTGTCCACATATCCAGAAACCCTAAAACAAAGGACTGAGCCTGGAGGCAGATAGGTTTGCATTCCAGGTTTCTCAATTCTTCTATCTTTGCATAAACAGGAAGCGCAAACAACTGTTAGACCAAACTATTATTCCTCTGGACATAAAGGGAGTGAGCTTTCACTTCTCTGACCTCAAATTACTAAGCAGGATCGATGAACACAGTAAAAACAGATGACTTTCATTTTCAATAGTGTTTCTAAACGAAATGTGTCTTGCCTACCTATATAGGTACAGAAATCAGAATGAGAAAAGTCAATGTATTTGAGGCAATGTACAGCCTCACAGTTGCTTTTACCTTTTTATATTTTTATAAACTCTTTCTAGCCAGAAGTAGTTATAAAAAGAACTTCCCAACTCATTGCTTCCATCTCCTTATCTCAAAAATGCCAGATGGCACAAAGAAAGATAACACATAGGAAATACTTAAAACAAAACTTACCTAACAACAAGCACTGCTGTCTTCTCCCCATTTTCACTTCTTTTCATAAAGGACGTAATCACAGCAGAGAGGCCATTGAATCAGAAACAGTTTTTCAATCTTCTAAAGTTATACACAGTGAAATCAAGTCTTCCCCTCATCAACAACACAAGGAAAATCATTAACACTCGCATTTACTGTGTAGGACCACAAATTCACGATTTTCAGACCAAAGAACAAATTTGAATTATGATAAAATATATGCGTCACTGACAACTCAATCCCAAGATGAAAGGAGGCTATACAGAAAGGCTGGAGTGCTACGACAGGAAAAACAGCAGGGTTTAAACATCCAAGCATGGCTC
>NW_003852411.1:1430231-1437768 GCF_000181295.1 Otolemur garnettii
GTAAAATGTGGAGAATCACTTTATTACAGACTGCAGGAGTAGGTGACCCACGGGCACTGGTTCATCTCCTTAGAACTGGAGATAACCTTTTGTAAAATCTCCACACCAGTGTTTCCACTTACATGAAATCAGGGAAAGATTATTTCTAATGCTATTATGTATGCAAATTATTTCACTTTTCCCCTAACAGTCAAGTTTCAAATTTAATGGCTACACTACTCATTTCTTCAATGTTTCGGAAAAGATCTTCAAGGACCCGCGAGCTTTACTAGAGGACAATTCCAAAAAGACTCACAAAAGTTCTTACTGTTACAGAGATGCTATTTATTCTACAAAGGACAGAAAGGAAGTATGAGATGACAGGAGCATAGAATTCTGGCAAATCCACCCTGAGTAGAAGAAAGGTTACCAGACAATAGTTAACAAGGTAGAAGGGGGGAGAATGCATCTTAAAAATTTGGTCAAAGTCTGTCAAAGGGCAAAACTCATGCCCTTTGGAACTTGATGAGTTCCATAAAAACGTCCATCTTATACAGCATCATACAAAAAAGCCCAGAGGCATTAGACTGTTAGATCACAGGCAACTAATGGTCACAGTTGGGCACACTTGTCAAATGTCCCAATTTCAATTAAATAGTAACTTGTTTGTAAAATGGAAAATAGAGAAGTGGAGAGGTAATAGATCAGTGATCAAATGGTGATAATAAAAACTAGAGAAATGTAAGAATCCCGCAAGAACTCTGTGCTGGACGGCTGCGGAACGGCACAGAAGAGGGTCACAGGCAGCGGAGAGGCCAAGAAGGTTTCCATGGAGTAAGTTCGACAGAGGGCGGCCTCAAAAGCTAGAAAGGCATTTTTATGGTTGGCAAAGGAGAAAAAAGGAAATCACACTCCAGGTAGGGAGAGGACAAGTGGAGACATGAAGGGAGAAAAACAGGAATATTTAGAACAGAGCAAGTAGGTCAAGTACGGTGACAATGGAGAAATATCAAGTGAAATGCTGGAAACCAACTGGCGGCAGGCTTCCCTGCCAAATTGGAGTGGGTAAACTAAATACGAGACATTAGAAACTTTACGAAAATTAACTTGACAGCTGTGTAAGGCCTACTGGGCTGGGAAAAGAAGAACAATACAAAAAGACAACTCTGCCAGCCATCCTGGAAGAGTGATGAAGTGAAAAGGCCAAGACCCTGTCTATAATGATGCTTGGTTAGAAAGTATGCAGGAAAATACCTTTACAGATGCAGAAAAATATTTCCTTAGAAGCACTAAATAGCAGTGGGAGGGGACGGGCAGGAGCTTGAGAGCATACCTGGTGCTGGAATCGTTATTCACTGCCTACTAATTATGAATTGGAACTAACTGGAAGCTGAAATGAAAATCACAGCCAGTAGCTCCAAACGCACAATTTCTCTCTCCCTCTCTTCAACCTCAGAGCGGGGCTTGGTACTGAGTCTATGGACCAAGGTACAATGACTTGCAGGTAACCAGAGAAAGGGGCTTTATGCCCCTCTTAATAGTCATAGACCTAGTACATCTGACTTCCTGATTTCTCGATGGTATAGCTAACAATGGTCTGATGTATCCTGGAATGAAGTGTTTCTACATAGCCACTACGTAGTCCCCACATAGGACGAACACTGTCAAAAGGCACACTGAAAATCATAGCTTTGTGCGTATGTGCACTGAATTGGCAAATACCTGGAAAAGAGAAGGTAGGGAGGCAAGAAAGGAGGCCTCAAATCCAGGAGAGATGCTGTGGATGGAATCCTGAGACACGGGACTAGGACCAAGAGAGAAGAAAAAGAATTTACCCTAACACTGAAGTTTGGGGTTTATCACAGTTTCATGAGCAGGCTCAGAACATCCTATAACCTAACTTGTAAGTGAGAGTTCTGTTTGCCAGTTCTGTGTAATGATGTGCTACTGTCCTCATACGTAGTCTCTCTGATGTAAGAAACTATAGTCTGTTTAACAAAAGATCAGAAAAAAGTGCTAGATTGTATTAAGAACACAGAGCAGAAAGGGCAAACATTTCTTTAGATTATACGTGCACAATTAGAGTCTCTTTTTCAAAGATAAACTTGATGACTGTAAAACTATGCCACTCATAAGAAATTTAAGGCCAAATACACATGCAAAGTGTAAGTTCAAGATACAGCATGTGGAATAATAAAGAGTAATATTTTATCAGAAAATTCAAGGTAAAGCTATATGCCATGAAGAAGTTTGTTTTATATTAATAAAAACACAATCTATAAAAACTGTATGTCTCGAAGGTCTAGGGATAGCACAGCATTAAAGCAAATGTTTTATAAACACTGATTTAAAAAAAAAATTAAACCACACAGTAATGCAAAACACGTCTTCTGGAAAACACTAAGGGATCAAAAAATTGATATAGAAGATTATAAAAATGCAACTAATAAAATGATTTAATAGATACTGACTTTATATATCTCATTTTGAATCCTATAAGCACTTAATGAATGTACTTTTCAATGGCCTATACACATTTTTAAATATTTATGCATATAAAAAAAATCTGGCTCAAGAAAACTAAACCCATAAAATGAATAGCCTATCATCAGACCCTAGTCTATATGAGAAATTATTATATGACATGATGGTACAAAGTAGCATTGCCAATCTGAGCAGATAAATTGATAAATGAACAGTTAATCATGAGGAAAATAATTTATGACCTCAAATAAGTCTATATCTAAAAATATTTAATGAGTTATGGAAAATTAAACAAAAACACCAGCAATAAAATAACTGAGTAAAAGTGAAAAAAGTGCTAGATTGAGAACACAGAGCAGAAAGAGCAAGCATTTCTTTAGATTATACATACATACTTAGAACATACGTGCACAATTTTCATTATATTGGATGAGAATTTCTACATAAGACAATTTTAAAAGAACCTTTATCTGGGCGTGGTGGCTCACACCTGTAATCCCAGCACTCTTGGAGGCCACAGTGGGTGGATTGCCTCAGCTCAGGAGTTTGAAACAAACCTGAGCAAGAGTGAGAACCTTTTACCCCTGCCCCGTCTCTCCTAAAAATAGAAAAACAGAAAATCTGAGGCAAGAGGATTGCTTAAGCCCAGGAGTTTGAGGTTGCTGTGAGCTATGTGATGCCACAGCACTCTACCAAGAACAACTCTGTCTCAAAAAAGTAAATAAAAGAACCTTTAAAAACAAGATTGATATATTTGGCTACATAAGGTATGAAAGCTTCGTTTTCCAACAAAACTCAAAATTGAGAGGCAAAATGTAAGCTGACACAAAAAGGAAAAATATACTTAGTATGTGAATAAATATCATGAATCAATACATTTCCACCTATCCTAGTATAAAATGAACAAAACACACACAGTTAACAAAAGAATAGGAAAAAAACTGAACAGTACTGTATTTGCAGAGAAGCAAATCAAAATAATTCGATTTCAATTTCATTACGTAGATGGTAATGATTCTACATGTTCACTTCCAAGAAAGCACAATGCCAATCTCAGAATTCAAAGGATGAGATCTGAAATATGAATCCAAGGTCTTGAATCCAAACACTCTTTTAAAATACAAGTTTCACCATTTTTCTAAAGCTATATGAAGAATTTTTTGCAAAATTATTTCAAAAAAGAAAACACTGCCAATACACTAAATATGTGGTAGTGTTTTGATTAAATACCAAATAACTATTTAAAATGACGTAGAAAATAATGTCAGGCAATATAAATTTTGAGAGTGTAGATACACGCACATGTGGATGTGCATATGTACACTTAACTTTTGGTGACTATAACATTATCAGATTTTATTTTTCTTCTTTTGATTTGTCTGAATTCTTACACAGTAAGCACATAGAAGCAAAAAAATTCACAAAATCATCTAAATACCCAAGATCATCTACTTCTACATAATGCTGAGTATTAAAACTGTATCAGAGAAATGGAAAGTATGGGAAAGTTTTCATAAAATATTAGGAAAATAAATAAAATCATAAATTCCAAGAAAGTTATCTGCAAAAAATAATGAATATAGAAACATTTCAAAACAGCCAGATGACTATACGTAAAAATATTAACAGCAGTTACACCAGGATGAGATAGTTACAGAGGATCTTTTTGCTTCACAAGATAATCAACAATGAACATTACTTTAGTAATTACTTTTATAATAAAAAAAGATTTTATGAAAGTTATACTTTTTAATACCCCACCTGTTTAGGTAAGGCTAAGTAAGAGAAAATAGACTTATAGACTTTCAGTTAATTCACTGAGCTTTTTTTATATAAATACACGTTTTAACCTAAAACGTAAAATCTCTTTATTAAAATTTAATGAGACACAAAATGAAAAGTGGCATTGTGCTAGCGGTAGTGCTTTTAGAAGTTCTAACATAAAATACTTAATTATCATAAAGAAAATGAGAATAATATATTATTGTTCTGATAAATTATGATTACTCTCTTGCTGCTGTAAAACTACTACAAATGTACTACATATAACAAACTACATATAGTACATATGTAGTACATATAGTACTACATATAACAAACTACATATGTACATATGTAGTACATATAGTACTACATATAACAAACAAATCACAAGTTTGTTATATGTAGTACTGTTCTGGAGGTCCAAAGTGAGTTTTGATAGGCTAAAATTAAAGTGTCAGGAGGGCTGCAGTCCTTCTGGAAGGTCCACGGGAGAATTCCTTTTCTTGCCTTTTCCATTTGCCTGCATCCCTTGGCAGGTGCCATCTCCTCTCTCCAACTCAAAGCCAGACAAGTCTTTCTCACATCGCATCACTCACACTCTTTCTCCATCCTTTTCTACATTTAAGGACAGTTCTGATTACATTGGGTCCACCTGGTTAAGCCAGGAACATTGCCCTATTTTAAGGTCAGCTGATCAGCAAACTTATTCCATCTGCTGTCTCACTGCCCCCTTGTTATGTGAAGTAACAGTTATTATTCCAGATTTAGGAGATGTACAACTTCAGGAGATGAATATTCTATCACAGATGACGATTAATATTTGTAATCAATGGACATCAGCTTCACTAATTCAACAAATATTAAATCCTTGCTAAGAGATAGAAACAATTCATATATTAGGAATAAAAAAGCTAATAAAGAGGGGCAGAGCAAGACGGCAGACTAGAAGAATTATTAGCCATTTGTGGTGACACGGGGGAAGAAACTCCAGACACCTCTGGCTGGGGGAACCTACCCCGGGACATCACTCCAGGGACACACTGAAAAAGTGGTGAACTCCAGGAGCCAACGAGCAGGTCAGAAGCTGGGGAAAACCAGCACAGAAGGCAAGTGCCTAGGTATGGGCAGGAACCAGGCAGCCAGCCCTCCTGTGGAAGAATGGGGGGACAGGAATGGAATGTCCAGCAGTTTTTTTGTGTGTGTGTGTTTTGTTTTTTAGGACTAAGTTGCTTACTGGAGCTGCCTTTGAAGGTTTAAACAAGTAAGTGGACTCATTGTAATGAACCTGTCCAAAGTCAACTCAAGAGAAAAAATTCTACAAGAAGCCAGAGTAAATACCAACTGAGCTACACAGGTGGATCCAGCAAGGTAACAGTGGACTTCTTAGCTGAAACTTGCCATGCCAAAAGACAGACAATGGTCATCTGCCTTTAACTTTCTTTAACAAAACAATTTTTAGCCCAAAATTCTGTATGCTGCTAAACTTCAAAATGAAAGAGAAATCAAATCTTTTACTAAGCAAACATTGAGGAAGTTTGCCATGACAAGACCAGCTCTACAGGAAATACTTAGACCTATTCTCCACAATGACCATCACAATGGATCGTCAGCAAATTAAACATCCAAAAACTGAAAGACAAAATCTAGTTCCCACAATGGTGCAAATGATAAAACTAAGCAAATGACTTTCACGAAGTAAGATGAATAGAACTCGATCACATTTATCAATTCTCTCAGTAAATGTTAATGGCTTGAATTCCCTCCTGAAGAGACACAGGCTGGCCACTTAGATTTAAGAAGTACACACTCTACATATGTTGTCTCGAGGAGACACACCTTACCTTGAACAAAACAAGACTCAGGGTAAAGGATTAGAAAATAATATTTCAGGCAAATGGAAGTCAGAAGAAAGGAGGGGTCACAATATTATTTTCAGTTATTAGTGGATTTAGAACCACTGAAGTTAGGAGTGACAGAGATGGTCACTTCATTCTGGTCAAGGGAACAATTCAACAAGAGGACAATATCAAGCAAACCTTGCTTGGTCTGAGCAATATGATATCCCATAATATCATCATAGCTAGGAAATTTTACAACCCTCTGGCAGAACTGAACAGATCCTCTAAACCAGCAGTTCTCAACCTGTGGGTCACGACCCCTTTGGGGATCAAATGACCCTTTCACAGGGGTTACCTAAGACCAGGAGTCCTCAAACTTTTTAAACAGGGAGCCAGTTCACTATCCCTCAGACCATTGGAGGGCCGGACTGTGGGCTCCTAGGACAAGTCAGTCAGCTGCTAAGCAGGACAGGCAGCGGTGGCAAAAACACCCACTGGGCCAGATAAATGTCCTAGGTGGGCAGCATGTGGCCCACAGGCCATAGTTTGAGGATGCCTGCCTAAGACCATCCTGCATATCAGATATTTACATTATGATTCATAACTGTAGCAAAATTATAGTTATGAAGTAGCAAAGAAAATAATTTTATGGTTGGAAGGTCACCACAAGATGAGGAACTATATTAAAGGGTCACGGCACTAGGAAGGTTGAGAACCACTGACCTAAACTAACCAAAGATACAAGATATCTAACCATGATCTTACAACAAATGGGCTTAATAGTCATATACAGAACATACCATCCCAAAGCTAAGGAATATACATTCTTCTCCTCAGTCCATGGAACATACCCCAAAATAGATAATATCATAGGTCACAAATAAAACCTCATCAAATATTAAAAGAATTAAAATTATACCTTGTATCTTCTTGGACCACAAGGCAATAAAGGTGGAACTCAACTCCAACAAAGCTTTTCATCTCCACACAATGGAATGCAAACTAAACAACGTTATGCTGAATGACAGTTGGGTCAAGGAAGAGATAAAGGAAGAAATGATTAAATTCCTCAAACATAACAATAATGAAGCTAAATCACCAAAACCTGTGGGATACTGCAAAAGCAATCCTAAGAGAGAAATTTATCATATTAAATGCCTATATCTGAGAAACAGAAAGAGAGCACATCCACACCTAATGAATCATCTTAAGAAAATGGAAAAAGAGCAATCTAATCCTAAACCTTGCCGAAGAAAAGAAATAACCAAGATTAAATCGGAGATGAATGAAACTGAAAACAAAAGAATCATTCAGAAAATTAATGAAACAAAAAGTTCTTTGAACAGATAAGCAAAATTGATAAACTTTTGGGCAGATGAACTAAAGACAGAATAGTAAAATCTTTAATAACCTCAATCAGAAACACAAAATGAGAAATAACAGATACCACAAAGATACAAGAAATTACCTCT
>NW_003852411.1:1438021-1438335 GCF_000181295.1 Otolemur garnettii
TATAAAGCAAACATCACCCCCATATCAAAATCAGAGAAGGACCCAACCAAAAAGGAGAACTACAGACCAATTTCATTAATGGATATTGATGCAAAAAAATACTCAATATGTTAGCTATTATAGCTACATGTTAAAAAAAATTACACCACTATCAAGTAATCAAGTAGGCTTCATCCAAGGGATGCAAGGCTGGTTTAACATATGCAAATCCATAAATATAATTCACCATATCAACAGAAGCAAAAACAAAGACCATATGATAATCTGAATAGATGCAAAAAAAGCATTTGATAAAATTCAACATCCTTTTCTAA
>NW_003852411.1:1439204-1442643 GCF_000181295.1 Otolemur garnettii
TAGTAAACTATCTCAAGAATGGAAAAGCAAATATCCAATGTACTCAATACTAATATGAAGCCAGCAGGTGATCTAGTTCATGTCCACATAAGAGAAAAATTCAATTCAAGTTGGGGGTGGGGAGGTAGAATTAAAGAGGAGACAAAAGGGGCACAATGTAGGGATATATGGCACACCTTTTGGGTGTGGGACACAACTACCTACAAGAGGGATTCTACTGAATAAATTGAAATATTGTGACCTGGTTGTGTGTACCTTCACATTAACCTGAAGTTAAAAACAAAAAACCTAAGATTGTAATAAGGAAAGAAAAGCTAATAAAAATAGTAATAATTGTTGAAGGCACCACTGCAGACTTGTTACAATATTAATGTCATCATTTTCCATGCATCATCATCCTTACTTTCCATTCTTGCTATAGATGCATACTACATGGAAAACATTTGAATCTGACGCATAAATAGTTTAAAATGATAAAAATCACAACCTCAGAATTTATGTACTATTTTTAGAAATGTTTATTAACTATTACCCATGAATGTGAAATCATTCTAGCTTCTAGAGATAAAAAAATAAACCAAAAAAGAAATTGTCTCCGTTCACTTGCAGTAATTTAAAATTTAAAATGTTACGAATGACATAATAAGAGATTTGTTGCAAGTTCTGGCAACAGAGTTTAATATGTATAAAATACCAATCAAAAAATGGTATTATTCTAGCAGTCTGTTTAGATAATCGGTCTTTCATAGCGTGCACATTCTACCTTTTTCGGTCGAGATGGAGGAGGGGAGGGTTGTGGGCTATGCAAGCTCACGATGAGGCAGAAAGGTTGGAGTCCATCAGTGAAATGTCCTCGGTCCTTTTACTGAAGATCAGACCAGTGGTTATGTCAGCTATAGTTTCATCTATTCCAGAAAGCCTACTCTGTGCCATTTGTTAGGACTTCAAGAAGTATGTTTTAGGAGCGTATGTTGACTTGTAGTAAAGGCTTTTATCCATATACACATATAAATGTAAATATCTATACCTGTATTTAAATATATATTATCCATGCACAGATTGCTCAGTGAAAACTGAATCAAACCCTTGAAACAGCTGCACTAAGAATCTGCTATCACAGGAATTCTGAGTATCACTCAGGCAGTCCCATTACAAACGAAGTAGGTTCTATAAGTTTGTTCTTAGTTGCATTTGTATCTAAGTTGAAACAGGCACATTTACCTATTTCCTGTAACAACCTCAGTTTGTAAGTGGGAGTCGTATGTTAAGTCAGATGTGGTGTAACTTGGGGACTGCCCGCACGTCATTTAGAGCAGTGGTTCTCAACCTTCCTAATGCTGCAACCCTTTAATACAGTTCCTCATGTTGTGGTGACCCCCAACCATAGAATTATTTTCGTTGCTACTTCATAACTGCAATTCTGCTACTGTTATGAATCATAATGTAAATATCTGAAATGCAGGATGTATTTTCATTGTTACAAAGGGGTCACGACCCACAGGTTGAGAATCGCTGATTTAGAGGGAATAAGCTTATTTTAATATTAAAAAGGGGAGTTTTGTGTAATGTTAATAAAAGGTTTCATAGTTCTCTAATTTTTGTAAATGTGTGATCTTCACTAGAGTTGGCTCAAGATTTCCTTCTTCTGGATGGGAACTGACAGTTCTAGAAGAGTGAGATTCTTCTAGCTTCTAAAACTTATAAATAGCATTTTGAAGCAAATCTTGCTAAAATATTTGCAACAGTGCTTTAGGTCCCTCATCAGAAAATCACTAACAAGGTTGAAAGAATTTAGATCATAGAGTTTCTGTACAGAGATAACACCCCTATTTATACCTACTGTCAAGAATTATCTGATAGGTTGGCATTAAGGAGAGTAATCAGCTTCTTTAAGTTGCAAAACTAGAAAGTCTGGTTGAACTAGAGTCTTAAACCCAGGAAAACCCCTTTGTCCTGAGCAAACCAGGGTGGCTGGTCACTCAAATTCAAGCCCCTGAGCATTATGAGATGGAGGAGAGAGAAAGAGGGGAGTAGAGAGTGAGGTGAGCTGCCACAGCTCTCTTGTAACCGAAGGAGAGTAACGTGGACAGCAGAGTGTCCCCTTCCTGCCTCAAGACGACCCATCGTAGTGAACCTGTTAGGGCTATGAGGTCAGACAGCTGGAAACTCACAAGACCAGTTTGTCCAGCTATCTTTTCTCTATATTGTGGATTGTGTTGAAAATAAAAAGGGCCCAGTGCAGTGGCTGGGACAATCAGAGAAGGGCTGGCCAGCAGGCTGCAGGACACTCAGCTCAGGACCTGCCACCAGCACACACCAATTTGAAAGAGACCAGATCAGTGGTTATGTCAGCTACAGGTTTCATCTACAAATGCCTGTGGGGAAAACACCCACGTGGTAGAGGTATTGGCTCAGATACCAGAGGGCTGAGGACGCTTTACTGATGCACCCCAACTCCTCTGCCTCATCGTGAGCTTGTACGGCCCACAGCCCTCCCTCCGGCATCCAGACCAAAAATGACAGAATGTGCACACTAAGAAAGGCTGATTATCCAGACAGACTGCTAGAATTATCAGATTGCACTAAACTTGAAAGCAGTGGTTCTCAACCTTCCTAATGCCACGGCCCTTCAGTACAGTTCCTATGGGTCGCGACCCACAGGTCGAGAACCGCTGCTTTAAAGTCAGTTTATAAACAAAACGACATTGTTCCACACATCTGAATGATGGCCTGAGTTTTACATGCGATCCTCACACTTACATAACTACACAAGGTGAAACAGCTGATATGGTGAAGCCTCCCGGTCTATGGTTTGACTCCACTTGCTAGTAGTTCCAAGCTTCTCTGCTTTTTTTAGTTGGTCATCAAACATTTAAGTACCTTGTGGGTACTTACCTAGCACTGTACTGGGTTCTCGCTTTCTGCAGGAAATTTAAAAAGCTAATAGCTCCTGTCTTTAACTAGTTTTTTGACTAAAGCAGGGTTCCTCTCCCATCTCCTGCTCCCCCTGGATTTAGTTAAGTTGGGCTTTTACGCCTTGCACCGAAACCAAAAGGAAAAATACATCTTGCTTATTCGCAAACCCTACTCAGAGGCTTCCGCAGTCTGGCTGCCCAGGAGACCTTTAACAGCTCAGACCCCCTTTGAAATAGCAGTAAATCTCTTTAAATCTAGAGGATTATGTTTCTGAAAGATTGGAATAGGGAAAATCCTCTTTTTTAAAAAAATCCTCCTAAGACACCATAAATCCAATAGTCAGTATTTTTGCTTGATGTAGGAGAGTCAAGCTGTTTTATATTAGTTACTGAAGATGTATGTTTACTTATTTTTATAAAATATATTCTCCTAGAGACCTAGGTGTCAGGTACATTTTCTTCTGCTCAACATTATAAATTAATTGTTTAAACCTTTTGAAAATACCCTGATTGCAGAGCCAGAG
>NW_003852411.1:1442954-1459404 GCF_000181295.1 Otolemur garnettii
GGACTCTTTCTTAAAAAGGAAACTTTTACTGGGCAACACTCAGTAGATCACAGTACCAAGGTCAGGGTAAGATTGCTCCGGGAACATCTGTGAGACCCAGACGAGCTGTGCCATATCACCACCAGCTTGTCCAATGCCTGGCAACACTGACAGATGTTAGGGAAGCAGAGTATTTAAGGTTCAGATCTAGGGAAATAAAATACGATTAACAGCTCCAGTGGTTGAATGGAATTCGAAAAGCTATGACTAAATGGTCTCTGTAATATTATGAAGGAGTCATCTCTATCTGGGCCTCGATTTTTTTTTTTTGAACAGTACACATATGATATGCATATATTTTCTGTTAAGTAGATGGTATCCAGGAATAATTCTAATAGAGAGCAATTTAAATATTTTAAGATAAAAGATGTGTAGGGACCTACAACGTATGTCACATAAAGAATGCATTTGAGAAAACGGCTGTCTCTTTAATATACGGGAAATTCAACATAAATTATTTTTCAACAAATCAAATTCTTATAACACAAAATAGTATTCTACTAATAGGGATAGTGAACTAATCCCTTTCATAAAAAATAAGATCTTACATTAAAAAAAAGTTTCTCTCTGTAAGTTTGTAGCATCAAATATTAGGTTGTTTTGCTACAATGTATAGAATTATCCAAGCAGGTAGTTGAAGAAACTCCCTAAATCCTACCTGTTTCAAAAGAGGGTAATATTCTCATTTTAGAAATGCTTTTTGTTCTTCTCCTCACAGCATCCAAAAAGCTTAGGACAGTCATTTTCCCCAGTTCTACATATATAAAAGATTTATTTAGGGCTTCAAAACACCAGATAGAAAGCACGTGGATTGGCAAGGATGAGACCATTTATATTTCAAAACATTGAAGCTTTACAGACAAAACATCCATCTTTTCACTTAGAGTTTATGGTGAGGGTTACATTTTAAAGTAACTAATAATCTTTGCTCTTGTGTCCTTCACTCACTCGTTTGCATATTTTAGTTAAGTGGCCGCTTGCAGACTATCAGGGAGAAGCAGCCCAGGACAGCTATTTACCGAGTATAGTAATACAAGGAGATAATTGTCTTTGTCATTAAAACTGAGCCTCTAGTCTACCTTCTCATAGGGTCTACTTTGAGGTACCAAGGTTAAGGTGGGGCTGCATGAAACTAACAGGTGTGGAATAGAGCAAATAGGGACTACAACAGTATCCAGGAGATAGCAGGAAATTAAAAAAAGGTCAAATCCAAGGGTGTCACAGGCAGATGACCAAAAATTGGTCCTGTAACAAAGCCCCTTGAGTCTAGGTCAGCTGCCAAACAGTTTGGCAAAGGGTTTTGGCTCATGAACCAGAGCAAAACCCAGGAAGATTTCCTATGGCATCAATTCGCACAGGGAAGATGCTGGAGTGGAAATGTTTGCTGAGGAACCTGAGGCCTCAAAGCCACAAGCGGCCCTTCAGATCTCCAAGTGCAGCCCTTCAACACAAAAGGATTTGTTCTGTACATTTGGATTCAGTAATATGGCCATACTCAAGAACCCAGAATGCCACCTGTGCCTCCAAGGCCACAGGCTCCACACCCCTGGAGGGAGGCAGCCTTCTGAGATTACGTTGAAGCTTGCCCTGTTTAACCAAAAGGTGGCGAGCCCCTGTATGGAGCCCTCCAATGGCGAGCCCCACTGGACCCGGGAGGTCCAATCTGCTGTTAGGTTTGTCTGCTTATCCATTTCCATCCCATTTCTTTCCATTGCAGAGGGTTGACTATCATTTTCCTGAGTTCCTGACACCTTATCAAGGTCTCACAAAGACCTCTATCCTTTTTCCCCCTCAAGTAAAAGTTTTGTTTAAATTTTGTTATAAATTTAAAGTGTACAACATGTTTTGATATATAGTTATCCATTCCTTAACAATGGGAACATGTGAGAAATGTGTGATTAGGCGATTTGGCGGATGAGTATACTTCACATGAACCCAGACAGTGTGGCCAACTCCATACAGGCTACACTGAAACACTACAGCGTGTTACTGAATACTTTACACAATTATAACATAGTATTTGTGTATAAACATGTATTGTTTTGTTTAATCCCCATTCCCCATACTACCTCCCCGTAAACACCCTCTAAAGTGTTTAGATGTATACTTTTGTTCACATGTGTTTTATGAGACCATTTTGTGCCATGTTCATCAATTTGAATTTATAGAAATAGGATTTTTCAATTTACTTCTATTTCTGCCTTTTCACTAAGACCCATTTTAAGCTCCATCTCCATAATTGTCCATTCATCTAACCCGTTTTGTAGAACTTATGCTTGATTCTGCGTTAAGAACATCTACCACGTTAGCCCTCTACTCTGCCTGTAACTGTCTCCAATTCTTACTACCACAAACAATGCTGCAATGAGCAGCTTCAGACATGTGTCCTGTGAATCTAGTAAAGAATGTGTGTGGGATATGTGTCCAGAACCAGAAGTTTGGGTTGCAGGATACCTATCAGGACATAAAACTTAACAAGGTAGTATGTAGTTGCCATATATCTATCAAGTCCTATTCTTACATCTCTGAAAAACTTGACATTGTCTTTCTAATTGTTGGCAGTCAAAGGTTTGCAAACTGCTCTGTTCACCTGCCACATGTTTTTATAAATAAAGTTTTATCGGAACTCAGCCATGCCCATTTTTTTTACACGTTATCTAGGCGGCTTTAATGCTACAATGACAGAGATGAATAATTGTGACAGGGATAGTATGGCCTGCTAAACCTAAAATATTTCCTATTTGGCCCTTCAAGAAAATGTTTTATGAACTATAAGAAGTGATATTTTGGCCACACCCATAGCACAGTGGTTATGGCACCAGCTACATGCACCAAGGGTGGCGGCTTCAAATCCAGCCCAGGCCTGCTAAACAGCAATGACAACTACAACCAAAAAATAGCCAGGCATTGTGGCTGGAGCCTATAGTCCCAGCTACTTGGGAGGCTGAGGCAAGAGAATTGCTTAAGCCCAAGCACACCACAGAACTCGACACCATAGCACTCTACCCAAGGCAACATAGTGAGACTCTGTCTCAAAGAATAATGAAATATCACTTTAAGAAATATTTCTCTAATAACGTGAACTTGGCATACCTTCATATGCCTCTTGGCTCTCTGGTTTTCCTCTTTTGTAACTTGCCAAGGTACCCTTTTGGACTTTTCTTGTTGATATGCAAGAATAATTTATATTCTAGATAACTTATTAACATTAGGCATTGCAAATCTTTTCCATTCTGTCATCTCCCTATCATGTATGCAGTGAACTTCATGAAAGGGAAAACCCTAATTTTGGTTTAATTCATCCTTTAACACAGTATTGATCTTTTTATTAAGAGTACTTTGCTGCTGTGGGTTGGCTTTTTTGCATTGGTCAAAATAATATTTTTCCTTTGTTTCTTCATGCAATAGACCATATTGATCAATTTCCCAAATTTCTGAATTCTTACAGTTTCTTCTGTAAGAAGAAGAATTCTTACAGTTTCTTCTGTAAGAAGAAGAATTATTAATGTGGTTTGCATTAGTCTATTTTCATTTGTATGTATATTCTCTACCCTTGGTTAAGTTCAAACAGAAACATAATGCATTCCATATTATAGGTGTCCAATAATATCTGTCAAAATTATGAAGCTACATAAAATACTGTTGTAGCCACTGGGAAATAGAACCTCATCATTTTATTAGATCAACTATAAATCTATCATTAGGTCTGTGCACCATGGCTCACACCTGCAACTCTAGCACTCTGGGAGGCCAAGGCAGGAATTTCAGACCAACCTGAGCAAGACCCTGTCTCTATTTTAAAAAGTAAAAAGAAGCCAGGCTTTTTGGTGGGCACCTGTAGTCACAACTTCTTGGGAGGCTGAGGCAGGAAGATTGCTTGTCCCACGAATCTGAGGTTGTAGTGAGCTAGGCTGATGCCATGGCACTCTAGACTAGGCAACAGGGTACAATTCTCTCAAAAAAAGAAATAAAAAAAATACATACACATATACAAGTAGCCATATTTTAAACTACACACAGACTTTTGGGCCACCCTGTGTGTGTATGTGTATATATATTATCCTGAGGACCAACTCACTCAAAATCATATGGGGAAAAAGAAAACCTAAACTGATTGCTAAAGCTGAAGAATATGAAGTTTTGTTAGTTAAAGCTTAAAAATTAATCAGAATAAAATGCTCCTGTTCCTTAGCATTTCAAAATTGAAAACATACTTTGTTTCCTCTTTAGTTTTGCCATTTCTGTTCAATACAAAAACCCATTAAAATGCTTTTGTCCACACGAACTCTTGTACTAACTCTAACATAGGTACAGTGGAACCTCCAGTTGTTGACCTAATTTTCATAGATCAGACACGTACCACATGGACCACCCAGTACAGTAGACCTAAGTCTTTATGGTGACCACCTCTATGCTGACCAACTTGTTACAGTCCCTTGGTAGTCAACTTGCAGTGGTTCCTAGTGTTTCCCAATTTATTTTAATTCTGTGTCACTCACTTAAAGCTATTTTACTTCCTCTTTAATAGAATATAAAAGTTTTAATTTTCCCTTTTTTATGTTTTTATGCCTGTATTATAATGTCTGGGGCAGAAACAAAAATAGCTTTCCCTCAGTTTTAGACTAGTAATTCAGTTGATTTTTAAGTTTAGCAATAGAAATGGGTCTACAAGAGTATTAGTAATACCAAGAAAATTACACCAATTTCTATACTCCTATCTCAATGTATTGTATATACCAGACCCTGCCTTTTTTTTTTTTTTTTTTGGCCAGAGCCGGGTTTGAACCCACCACTTCCAGTATATGGGGCCAGCACCTTACCCCTTGAGCCACAGGCACCACCCTAGACCCTGCCTTTTGATACAAAATTTTTATGAAAATTTCAAGTTGACAATACAACAAAAAGAAGCAAATGTTTTTATAGGAAACTTTAGTCAACAAGTTTCATGAAGAGGGTGGCGCCTGTCACTCAAAGGAGTAGGGTACTGACCCCATATGCTGGAGGTGGTGGCTTCAAGCCCTGCCTTGGCCCAAAAACAAAACAACAACAACAAAAAAATGAAGTTTCGTGAAGAAGAGATTAAATAGCTAGTAGTTAAGCATTGTTTTGAACTGGAACTATAAAATGTCAAGTGTTCACTTTCCAGGTAAATTAATTTTATTTAATCAGTAATTTTCTTTAATTAGGTATTCTGTGTTTTAAACTTTGGCATCTGAGAGGCAAGAGATAATCAGATAAAATCTATAAACCATTCAGCATTTGGTGGAACCTCAGAACTTAATGCATAACTTGACAAACCTGCCTCTTCTTTACTTCTCTAGGAACTGACCAAGGTCATCTTGTGCTACTCTCAATGTCACACGTCCTTTTGTGTTTCCAACCATACAACCAATTTTTAGGAGAGGCAGCCCTCCCTCACCAAGACCATTGCTTTCTCCTACATGTCATGTTGGGTGGGCCAAGAATACAAGACTTTGGCCCCTTTTTTCCAGTCCATTTCTCAGGGTTGTGTTTGGAAAGAGAAGCCTTGTCAGGAGGGTCAGGCTCTGCTCCTGGATAAAAAGCAGGATGTACTTACTGCTTGCTATAAAAGCAGTAGACTCCCCAAACTCAGTAAGTTTACATTATGGCTGAGGAAGCTTAGGTGCTCAGCATACACCTGGTCTATGTTGTATTGCTCCTATAGGAATTAGAAACAAGGAGCACCAAAATAAAGACACCAACGCCCTTGCAGCTTCCTATGTCAGGACTCATAAACTTCCTTGTCCCTAACTCAGGAGTACTGTATTTTCTGCCAGCATCCATAAGATAGTAACAGGCTACCATAGTAACTTGTAACTATGGGAAAATCAAACCATAGACCCAATATCTTTAGAAATTAAATTTTGATTGTTTTTTAATACACAATTTTTAGATTTTACAAACCTATTTTTAAAGATATTTTTAAAACCCAAGAATCTGAAATAAAAAAAAATTATAGAAAATCCTTAGACTTGGACATACATTATCTGCTCAACTTTTAATTTAAAAAATGTTTAATGATTTTGAAAAGACTGATTTTTTCACTATACTTTTAATTTCTTTTGTCTTCTCAATACCTCAACATAAAAGGTAAAACTTTAACAAGGTTTTTTTTAAATCAAATAAAAACCCTAAAGAGTTTGTCAAAATTTGATTCACAGGGGGATGGAGATATATATATGACAGTTCCAAAGCTCAAGATTCTATGCTAAAAAATCATTTAAGCTAGGAACATAATTCTTGGGGGCAACAGTACAAGCTCAGAAGGTGGACATGTCAGGAAAAAAATCAATAGACTGTTGATAAAAAAAAAAAAAAAAAGATAGGTTTTAAGTTAGGACAGGAAAACAAGAGAAAGAACACTTGTTGAAGCCAAATAGGATCCAACCTTGGCAGGTGTCCACAAGGCCAACTGTTAAATAAATGCAGTCTTTCAGAAAAGAATGCCTTCTAGGTGGGGGTTTATATCTCAGAGGGGGCTAAAGATGCATGAAAAGCATTAGATCTTCTAAATATTTCTTTCAGTATGAATAAAGTTACTGTTTTAACTAATTAAGTCATTGAGCTTCTAAAGGACAGAACCTACTCTAGAGCAGGGGTTAGCAAACTGTGACCTGCAGGCCTAATGTGGCCCAACACCTGCCGTTGTAAATAAAGCTTTACTGGGACACAGCCACACTTAAATGCTTAGGTATTCTCTGCCCCTGCGCTTAGGCTGCAACAGAATTGAACGGCTACAACAAAGGCTGTATAGTGCCTGTGTCCGCCACTGTCCAACTTGGTGAACCAGGACAACTTAGCCTCCCTGGGATTTCAAGGCCTTTCTTACACTGTCTTTTATCCCCAGAAAGGCTTCATGCCAACACAACCACTCTAGAGGGACAGTGGCGCACCACATTGCTAGCCTCTGTCCCCAACCATACACTAAGTGTAATGAGACCTGAGCTCTAGTCTCTATTTTGCCACACGAGCTAGTTATGTGAGCTCACAATTTTTTTGTTACTTAAATAGCAGTTTCCTTATTCATATTGAATCTCACGTCCCTCCCAAACCTAGATTCCTAGAATGGTAACACTACCGAGTACGGGGTTCAGCGTGAAAGCTCTGGAGTCCAGATACCTAACCTCAAATCCCAACAAGTTCCTTACTCTCATCATACCCCACCCCCCTTTTTTAAAAGAAAACAATTGTACCTTCCCATGGGATTCTTGGGAGGATTAAATTAGTTGTTACATGTAAAGTGCTTCAACAGAGCCTGGCATATTCAAATGTTAAAAATTATAGTAGGAATTGACATTGTTTTTTAAGTTCCTACTTTTAAGTGGTATGAGGGGGGTGACGGTGTGTGACACACCTTTTGGGGGTGGGACACAATTATAAGAGGGACTTTACCTAACAAATGAACAAATGCAATCAATGTAACCTGGTTCTTTGTACCCTCAACGAATCCTCAACAAAAAAAAAGAAAATACAAGGGCAAGGGGAAGGTGTGGGACAGGCAGAGGAAGGGTAATCGGTGGGACCTCACCTACTGTGCATAATGCAGCTGTACACGTCAAATACATTAATAGTAGAGTACAAATGTCTAAACACAACAAGTAAATCCATGAGGTGAATGATGATGTGTTAACCATGTAAACATTTCAAATTGTATATAAAATCAGCACATTGTACCCCAAGGATGCAGTAATGTACACAGTTATGATCTATTAAAAAATAAATGTATGGAAAAAATATGGTAAAGAAATTGGTCTTAGCGTTTAAACTCAGGTCTGTGGAACTCCAACAGTCATTTATTGATCTATGACCCAAATAAAATCATTTGAGTCTGAAAATAAGGTATGTGAACCATAAAGAGGCTCATGTACAAACTGCCACTATGCCGACTTCTCACTTCCCCGTACCTACAGCTTTCTGATTTGTATGTCCATCTATACGTGGTGTAGAAATTTAATATATCCCCTGGACTCCTCCAAGCACATATGCAGCTTGCAAACCTGCCTGGCTAATGAGTTCTAACAAATGAAATCCAAATTCACTCCGAGGGACTTTAGTAAATAAAATTTTATTGAAAAGTCTGCCTCATGCTCACCACTCCCAAGTCCCTGACAATCATTTTCAAGATAGGTATGTTTTGGGTACGGTAAAAGTCATTTGAACTGTAACTATCAGTGCAGAATGCAGCTAAGCAACTGGATCCTCTTCACTCACACAGTAGAATCCAATATAAAAACATACAAATACGTTTCTAAAATCTATAATAATGAAAACGTTGATAATATGGCCAGACAGAACCTTTGAAAAGATCAGGTCAAATTTGCAAAAAGCCAACGATGGCACAAGGAGCAGAGTAATTGTGTCTTGGAAAATACCGCGTAACATTTGACGTTTACTTTATAGCTATGTTACCTCTCCTTACTGGGTACTCCAATCAGCAGACTTCCAACTCAGCAACTGAAGGGCTCTATTTATCCACTGACCTCTGGACCTGGTACTCTTCAATAAACACAAGGGAACAGTGCATCTAAATGAAGACTTCAACGTTAGAGTTTTATAATGGGAAAGAAATCCTACATTCTAATATTTTTTCCGAGGGATTCCGTCATTGCTGGTTAACTCTATGTGTGGTAGGTATGAGCTTTGAGAGATGGCTGCTTCTATGTCCATGTAGCTAGAAACACATGAGTTACACTTTCCACTCTAGGCTCTCAAAACCAAAGCTTTAGATCCACAGCTTCTCACTCTGGCTATTTTGCAGGAAAACATTAGCAACACTTGTTATCAATAGCAATTCCAAACCCTCTGTGCCTGAAAAACTCTTTAATAATGCATGCTTCCTAATGATTTTGCCAACAAGACAGGCATTGATAAATTTCTATTCAGGTCTGAAACAGCACAGTCCACAAGTCAGTATTGAACACTGCACTGGAGAATGGCTGTATTCATTAAAAGTTCAAGAAAGTTTCTCATTAGGTGAAGAATAATGGCTTTGGTAAGAATTCTTAAGGCAGGTTAGATGTATTACTTCCAAAAGCAAACTCCTCCACCAAAATGGCAACCACTTTACTATATTATTGATTCTACTCAAGATGTATCCAATGCATTGGTTCATGATTACAGAAATTGACAATTGTTTTGACAGTAAATATTAGCTAAAGAATAGGACAACCTCTTATAGAAGCATGATATTCCCTGTTATGACAATTGTGAAATGCATCCACAGCAAAGATATCACAAAATAGATCAATACTTCCACTGCTTAATGTTAAGGAGGAAAGGTAAATGTCATACCTTCGTGTGTATCAGTTTTTAGGGGAAGACCCTATTAAAAACAAGACCGAAAGTTTTTCAAGGGTCTTGATATTTTTTGGAGTAATTGACTGATTTGCTACTTTCATTTTCTTTCTGGAAGCAACTTTACATGGTGACTCCAAAGAGTTCATAATATGACTCTTTAATAGTAAACCAGCTTTCTTTTTAGCAGTTCACAGTAGTAGTAAATTTCTTTAAAAAGTAAAATTACAGTTTTAAGTCATACTCTTTGCTTCTACATAATCATATTGAGTCTGCTTACTTTTCCATAAGTGCCAATATGGTTTCCAGAGATAAAGAAAAGGATTTCCTCTGGTTTTAAGATACTGTGTATTCATGTATTATATTTTTCTGAATAAAAATAATTGCACCACACAAAATCCATTACTGTATAGGATTTATTTATGCACCACTTAAGGAGAGCTGTTGGGCTAAACATGCATTTTATCCACATTATTCATTCTGCGAGAACCTGGGAGTCTAGCAACCATCTCTTTTCTTCCAGGGCTCTCCCTGTCCTAGGGGACGGTGAAAGATGGAAGAGGAGCCCAGCAGAGCAGAACAGGAATACAAATGTACATTCTTTTCAGCCCAAAGGAAGGGCCGGCAATTGAATAGATGGTAAATAATTTCTCCTGTTCCATATTCCATGGAGTTCAATTTGAACTTGCTAAGACTAAACCTGAGAGGCTGTCTTCCCCGAAACAATAATGTATTTTGTAATCTAAACCATAATATCTCCAGGCACAGATTAAATGTGAAAGTGAAGGGTATCTATCATTAAAGTTTGTTTGTAATCTTTCTTACTCCTCACACTTTGCCTTATTGCAGATAAGAAATGCAAAGTGCGTCTTGTGGCACCTGTGAAAGACCTTGCAGAAAGCACAGTAATGTCCAGCTTTTGTACACCAGTGACATGTTAAACAGCGAGGGGGGAAGTGAGTGGAAGAGAGAGAACAGGAACAGGATGGGGGCAAGGAAAAAGAAATACAAAAGCTGACTCCAAACCAGGAACCCAAATGAGAAGAACTAAAGCTTTAATGTTTTCATAATTAACACAGCTGTGCTCTAATTTGATTTTTATTCTAATGATGCTATTTAGCTGTGACGCGAATATTAAAAGTGAGCAACGTACAATTATTGATCACTTACAAGTCGTTTCTAGGTGGGGTTTACTTTTAGCCTCAGTTTAAAATAGGCTTTGACGAATGAATGCAGTTTTCAGAATGAAAGACAAGTAAAAGACGGCACGGAAAGAGGAAAATGAAATCACGTTATACCCCGACCCAGCAGCGCTCACTGTATTTATACTCCCTGCAGTGTTTGTGAAAATTTCCAGTGTGAGGGCTCTAACCCAGGCTGATTAAATCAAAAACTCTGAATGGGCCCAGGCAACGGGATTGTTTTATTTTTAATTCTTTGGGTGACTAAAATATACATCAGCCAGGGCTGAGAAACGCTGCTATTAATCAATTACATCATTTGAATTTCTTTTTCAGACAAGGGTATGAAGCCAAAGAAGGGCATCCTCAAAAAGGCCCTTCGAACACATCTATGTGTATTTTTCTGGAAAACATTTACTGGAGGCAAGAACAGTTCAACAAAAAGATTTACCACGGGAATCATCTTCCTCGACCTCATGAATATTCATCTATTTGCAGCAATTTTAAAAATAATTTGCTTTAAAAACCTCTGAGAATCATTGATTTTAAGTTTTACTAGGTATTTAATAATGTTTGTATGAAACAACTCTGAACTCTAAACTTTGCCTCGAATACATGCATCACCAATAATGTTTTAAGAAAAGCTGGAGAAGCAGATAGTAAAGCTAGAACTGTATGAAATACTTTACTTCTATAGATAGCACTCTCCAAAACAAAGCTTCCCCAACTTCATCTTTAAGATGTCATGGAAATGTCCGTGATTTTCTCTTAACTCATTCCCTTCTACCTCCAAAAATGACCTTGAAATGGTACGTCAGAAGAGAGACAGGGACTCCCAAAGATGAGCTCAGTTCCAGCTTTGGACAGTGTCTTTCTCATCTTTGTATCCTTGGTAACTATCACACTGATGAGAAGTCGGCTGTGGACAGCCCTGGAGTCGGGCTGCCTGTCCAGTCCTAGGTTGATAACTTGCTGACTGTGGAGCCTTGGAAAAATTACGAAATGTTCTGTTAACTCATCCAGAAAATGAGTGTAATAGTTTTTGCTCAGAGTTTTCACAAAGGTTCAACTAGACATAATATAATGTGCAGTGCCTAGAATAGTTCCTGGGATGTGCTAAGTGTTCAGAAAGTACTAACTCATGATTACTACTACTTGGTCATTATCCAGGAATTGAATAAACGCATTCATGAAAGGATAAATGAAGTTTCTAAATATCTATTTACTCTTTGAAGGGTTGCCTATCAAGAAACGCATTTTTACAGGGCCATCTTCACTCACTTAAACTTAAGGATAACTTAAAAATGGCAGGATAATCCCTGACAGTTGAAACATCCAGAAACACTGAACAGAAAAGTGCCAGGGATGAATCGCCTGCATGTCTCTGTTTTATATGAGCCAGCCCTGCAGGTGCCTGGACTGAAGCCCAGACCTTCCCAAAGAATTGCTCAAGCAGCATAATGTTCAGTGCCTCCGAAATATAGAACCCAAAGGCCTTAAGAAACCAGAAAAATACTTGAATAGAATGGAAATAGTCAATATTCTCAACTTTCTTCCATGCCTCTTAATACATATCCAAATTAGGCTACGTAATTTATTACAGATGTAGACAGATACAAGATGCAGAAAATACACAAAAACAATTCTCTTACTGTCTTCCCAGCGTCCAACGGATAATTACAAAAGCCTATTCATTGCACTCCATTTGCATTTAGCTATGTTCATGGCCAGGACGGGGAGAAAAACACCAGTTATTTTCAAATTATCATTGAGCACTCAGAGTATTTAAGCAATTCAGTGACTTTTTTTACGGAAGTTATTCATCTAATTAAAAAAAAAAAAGAGCTCATTACTAGAGTTCATCATGACAATAATTACATAAATATAACCTAAACATAGGATCGCCAAATAGCCACTCTGCTGCATTCAAAGAACAGACAAAATGACACAGAAGATACATTGAATATGTCCTTACATACCTCAAAGTACTTCAAAGAGAATCTAATTTTAAACTCACAGCACGCTTCTGAAATTCGTCTCTACTTCTACTCCTGCCTGAGAGAGTTCTGTTCCCTTCTCCCATACAGTAGATGCCGATCAATCTAGCCCTGGCTTCCATTGGTTTTCCCTTCATTTCATCTGTCATCATCCTAATTCTTCAGCCTCGTAGCTGAACAGGCAGTAGAAAATCCTTCCCCTGTGTACCCTGTGATTTGGAAAGCTCGGAAAGAGCTATGTTTAAGAGATTTTGAAAAACATTTGGTAGCAGTACATATCCCCCAAATACTGAGTCAGTTTCAAAATTTAAGATTTCAGTTCAAATATATCAACTGAATTGTTAAATAAATTTAGAAGAAGTAAATCAAGTTTAATACTATCACCAAATGGATACTTTTTTGGGCTTAGTTTTTTTTTTTTTTTCCTATAGTAAAAAAACTTTTCATCCTTTATAACTTTCAAAATGGCACCTCCAGGAGTTTGAAGTTTCAGATTATCAGGACGTTTATATAAAGTACTTTCTCTCACTTGTCCTTCTGGAGATCTTCTATATTTTTGCCATATTTTTATTTAATCAACAGCCTCTCTTCATTTGAACAACTTATTCATGCTTTAACTTCTTAATTTTTCAAGTAATCTCTCACTTGTCTTTAAATATTCTGGATCTGAAGGGGTTGGGGAAGTGTGAATCTCTTATTCCTTCTCTCCTCCTCCCCCAGAGTTTATTTTAGGTGTTTGTCTTCATTGCATCTTCAAGAATAGATGGTCTATTTCTGCTCATTAGCTAACTTCTGATGGCTTAGTGTTCTTTCACATGGAGTAACGATTAGCCTTTTCTCCCTGCAAACTGGAAGTTACGTGTCCTGCCTGTTGGCCATCTTGACAGCATAACCAAAGAAAAGAGAAATGACAGGAAAAGGTGGATCCAAAAATAAAAGCAAGTCATCACCAAGACAGGTTCTTTGCCTTCAGAAGTCACAGTCCTGGAATATAAAAGCTCCAGCTGGCATTCGTAAAATTCTCAGCACGCTCCTGACCTTACCAAAGCCCAATAGGGGCCCAACTTTGTAAATTGATCCAGGAGAATCTTAGCAGAAAATGAAACAGGATACAGCCTTTGAATCCTAAAGTGATTTCGTTTTTATTTTCCTAAGTTAATGTTCAATTCCATACAGGGTCTGATTTTTCAACTTATCCGAAGCAGGCTGCTCTTACTTCAAAGCCATGCTTCCAGGCAAGTGGTCACAGCTGCTGGGTTAGCTGCACACACTATCTGCCCTGTATGCCCGCTGTTGGCTGCATTATGGAAAGAGGATACATCTATGTGGGGAAAAAATGATTTTATAATAGAAAGAAAGGATGGTGCTTGAAAAAAAAATCCTATGTGCTATACAAATATTCATTTGGGACATTTTGACTTAATGAAAATAATTTCAACAAATACCTTACATTGTTACCATAAAATACAGTGAGGTGCTGAATAAGTATTAGGTCATCCTGCCTGGGAAGAAGCTGAGACTCAGACACTCCGACATATGGAACCAGGTAACACCTCCTCTCCTAACAACTTTTTAGCTATTTTGTTCTGTTTTCGTTTTTATATATTATTTCGCACAGAATCGGAAGCGAAGAACCATGTACAGGCAAGACTTTAACCAGGTCCACAATTAGGTTTGAGATACACCTCAAGATCAGGGCAAGATTGAGAACACAGAGAGACAAGCCAAATCAGAGAGACGCAGTGGAGAAACAAACAAGGACTCTGGAATCACAAGCCAGAGTTGGCAACGTGGCCAGAGGCACAGAGGGGCAGCTGGAACCAGAAGCTGTCTTCACCAAACTGCACTCACAGCAGGTGTACACTCAGATAAATAAAAGATCTGAAGCAGAACAAGTTACCCTACCAAATGCAAACACTTCAGGGATGCAAGCAACCCTGCTGAAGGATCGCATGAAACACAGGAAATCAACATTTATCTCACTTCAGAGAAACCGCTGCATATTCCCGGCACCCAAAGAGTAGAGAGCAAAAGTGACTGGGGTAAAACAGCAAGGGATTTTTTTTTTCTTTTTTAAGGTGAAGGGAGAAGAGGTTAACAGAACTATGAGAAATAGATGGAGCCAGAGAATACACAGTAAGATTGATAAATTCACAAGGTTTATTTGTGATTGATAAATTCACCTCTCACATCTAAAGGACTCCCAGAAACACTGTCTTTACTCTGCAGTTTGCCAAACCACAGAAAGCCACGCGTGGAACTGACGAAGACTGAACCTTACAGAGAAAGCCTAAGTTTTGTGCTGGATGTGTAATTGGAATCAATTTCAGGATTTCTCATGAAAAGAAGGGGTAGATATGTTCTGCGTATGGGATAGATGCATACTGTGATAGGGACAGACTAGCTATCTACAGAAGATTCAGGCTCCAAGACCCAGAGCTGTTGCTAGGAACTTCCTTACCAAGGACTCCATTTCCCAGCCTCTCTGGAATGAGCCCTTGCACTGAGGAGTAAGAAGTATGGACAGGAACCGTGTACAGAGCTTCCACATTTGGCCCAAAATAACTTCTAGTGTAATTCTCCCTATCTGCCATCTGAATCTGGAAAGCTTACATAGAAGCAATGGTTTTTTTCATCCCATGTCTTTGACTACTCTGTAAAACAAAATTACTGCCCATTCTCCCCTATTACCAAAGGAACTTTTGTGAGGAAGAAATAATTTCACCTATGGAAAGACATAGAAATTTCAGAGTTTACCTATTATATTAACAGGAATATAATCCAAACATTCCACGAAGCTGAATTTTTTAATCACCCAGTGATCCAAAAAGTGATTAGAGAAGTCTGTAGGGAATAGCACATTAAATCACCAAGGATTATAATACACAGGAATTTTACATATAAAAGTCATGTAGGAATTCTATAGCATTATAGCAGGATATATATCCTCTGACCTAATACCTTTAATATGTCATAACACATTTTTGCGATTCATGTGATTTGGCAAGAAAGAAAATCAGACTTTGTCTCTTCTGTTGGGCACTTCTCTGGTCTGTCCACTGTTCCATCCCCAGGAGGAACCAGATTTCTCTGCCACAGCCTCTTGTCACCCTGCACCTGCAGGCACTGGAAGATCCATAGGGAGGACACCAGGACACCGTGGAAGGGAAATGCCAGGTAATCCCACCTGAGGAGGAGGAAGAAATGGCTGGTTCTCAGGGACCATTAACATTCAGGGATGTGGGCACAGAACTCTCCCCTGAGGAGTGAGCCTGCTCGACATAAATTTGTACAGGGATGTGATGTGAGAACTACTGACACCTGGTCTCCCTGGGTCTTGCTCCCTCTAAGAGGGACATGCTCTCCTGTTCCAAGCAAAAGCAGGAGCCGTGGAATGTGAAGAGTCACCGGACTGTAGATAAACACCCGGTATCCTGGTGACCTCAGAGCAGCTCCCTCTACCTCCAGGAACCACTGCTGCCTGCAATGACATCCAGAGTCTTTATGGAATCTGTCTAGTCTCATAGAAAGACAGCCAGTCCTCAACTTGTTCTTAAAGCTTCTCCCCAAATAGCTCATGGGCATCTCAGAAAAGCAATTGATTCGTGAGGCAACCCTGCATTTGTGTGCCAGGTAGCGGGAGATTCCACTTTTGTTCTTGGCAGCTGCTCGGCCAATGAAGGTGGAGTAGAGAGTGAGCTGGTATTTTGCTGTGTTACCCGTTGTCTTCAGAGCTCTGGGAATCACTCAGACACCAGGATCAGCCATCATGTAATGCTTTTTTTTTTTCTTCTTGAGACAGAGTCTCACTTTGTCACCCTCGGTAGAATGCCACAGCGTCACACCTCACAGCAACCTCAAACTCTTGGGCTTAAGCGATTCTCTTCCCTCAGCCTCCCAAGCAGCTGGGACTACAGA
>NW_003852411.1:1459529-1468807 GCF_000181295.1 Otolemur garnettii
TGCTATAGGCACCAAGCCATGTAATGCATTTTCTATGAAATTTTACTGCAATATACTGCATATCAATGACTATCAATGACTCAAAATTTCTGCTCCCCATGGGCACATAGTCACAGTGGAACATTGTAGTTAATCTAGAAAAAAATATTTAATGATACATCAGTGTTGCATAGAGTTTTATGGTAAGTGTTTCCTTTATTCGTGTTTTGAGATACTCTATTACTGTGTTTCTTTGAGGGGTTAGGTTTTTCCACATCATTTTATTGTGGTTTTGCTTTTACCTATTATAATTTTAAATATTATAACTTTGTACATACACTTTAAGATAATGTAGGGTTTAATTTAAATATGGATCAGGCATAGGTCTATCACAATTATATATATTTGTATGTGTCTATAAGTATGATGCCAACTCTGTCCCTGGTTTATCTCGTACATTTTTTCTATTGGTGGATTGCTAGTGTTGTCTTACCCTGCATAGGTGAGTGATCATGGCAATAGTCTTAATTTCAACAGGTGCTTATTGATGAATCTGTGTTTTCTTTCAACGCTGTGGATTTGAAGACAATTTTGGAAAGCTTTTTAAATGTGTATCTCTTTTAATTATCACTTTGTAAATTTTTAATTGCGATAAGATACATAATATGAAATTCACCACCTTTGAGAATGGAAAAGAAAAGCCTTTTTGATCGTAAAGGTCAGCAGAGTTAGGTACTTTCACATTTTTATGCAAAGGACCTCTAGAACGTTCACATCTTACAGAACTAAAACTCAAGTCCCATTTAAAAAACTGCCTGTTTTCACTCTTTCCAGAACTTGACATAGACCTTTCTACCTGCCAGTTTTTTGAGTTTGGTTACTTAAAATATCTCATATAAGTGGAATTATACTGTTACTTTGTTATTGGTTTATTTCAGTAAAATAAACCAATTATATTATTTCAACATAATTCTCAAAGTTTGTCCTTATTGCCTGTGACTAGATTTTCCTTTTTTTAGGCAGAGTGGTATTCTATTACATGCACACCCTGCATTTTCTTTAACTGTTCATCAGCTGAGGGATATTTTTCTTTCTTTTAGCTTTTGTGACTAATGCCACAATGAACATGGGTGTGCAAATGTCAATTCCAGGCCCTGAGTGGCATATCTTGGATATATACTCAAAAGTAGGATTGTTGCGTCATATGATAATCATTGTTTAATTATTCGAGGAGCCCCCATACTGTTTATCATAGGGGTGCACTGTTTTCCTCCTCAAACGGTACCAATTTCTCCAAATCCCCAACACATTTTTATGTTTTATTGGGGTCATTTTAATAGGTATACAGCAATATCTCAGATTTTTCTTTTCATTTTTTCTGAAGATTAGTAATTTTGAGCATCCTTTCAAATGCTTATTGCCCATTTTTTTCTTTTATAAATGTCAGTCTAATCCTTTGTCCTATTTATTTTTGAAGACAGTCTGACTTTGTCACCCTTGGTAGAGTGCTGTGGCATCATAGCTCACAGCAACCTCAAACTCTTGGGCTCAAGTCATTCTCTTGCCTTAGGCTCCCAAATAGCTGGGACTACAGGCGCCTGCCACATGCCCGGCTAGTGAGATGAGGACACACTCTGGCTCAGGCTGGTCCTGAACCTGTGAGCTCAGGCAATCCACCTGCCGAAGCCTCCCAGTGTGCTAGGATTACAGGCATAGACCCACCATACCTGGCCCCTTTCTCCTTTAAATTGTTATTCACTCTCTGTTGTTTTTGAGTTATAGGAGCTGTTTATATATTCTGGATGTAAACTTATATCAAATCTGTGATTTGAAAATATTTTTGCACCTTTGTCACAGGGCCTTTTCACTCCACCAAGGTTCCTGTGCAGAATATCTGGACTCAGATGTCCTGGTTTTATGTTCTTTTGTTGCTTATGTGTTTGATGTCCAATTCAAGAAAACAGCAGAAAGACCAGTATAATGATTTTTCTCCTATATTTTCTTCTAAAAGTATGTCACATTTCTTACATTTAAGTATTTAATCTATTAAAAATATTTTTGTTAAAAAAAAGAAAAGGAAAAAAGTAGGAAAATCCTCGGAGACCAAAAAATGACAAGAATGAATCAGAAGGGATCCAAGTATTGAAACCAACAGATTCTCCCAAATTATCTGCAAATTATTTGGGTTTAACTTTCTAAATATGATGTCGAAAAAAAAAAAAACTGAGAAGTCAGATCATAACCCTCCAAAAACTTGGCAATCAAAAAGGTAACGTCTCAGTAAGAGTCAACTATTTAAGGAAAATCACCCCTGGAGTAGACAAGGAGGAAAATTGCCTGAATAGACTTGGGCCACAGGTGGAGGGGGAAAAAAAAAGTCTCACCTGAGAATTTCTAACAATGAAGCAAACTTCATGAGAGATGTGAGATCAGACTGTGTATTATTTTTATGGCCAGAAAATCACAAATGGAAAATTTAAAGTAGTCCAAATCGTAGTGGCCTCTCCTGCCTGACAGAGCCAAACACAAATCCTCTCCAGAAAAATGACTTTAAGCCCAGACCTCAGAATGCCCCCAGATAAGCTCACCATTGAAACACACAAATCACAATAGGAAAGAGGCCTGTGTAAGACTCACAAATCAGACCCACAAAAACGGTAGGTGCTAAAGTGATCAGACACAGAATATAACATGTGAATCGTGTGATTTTTTTTTCTTCTTTCAAGAGGAAATGGCAGTATCTTGATCAGTATGGGTTGCTTTAACAGATTACCAGGGGATGAGATGGCTTAAACATCAAATATTTAATTCTCACAGTTCTGGAGACTGGCCATCCAAGATCAGTGTCTTGGCATACTCACATTTTTGGTGAAGGCCCTCATGCTCATTATTTAATCACATGGTCTTCCTCGGTGTGTGTATTCAGAGAGATCTCCGGTCTCTTCCTCTTTTTGTAATGGTATTAATCTCATCATGAGGGCTCTACCCTTATGACTTCATCTGTAAACTTAATTACTTCCCAAAGGTCCCACCTCAAGATGCCATCAAATTAAGATTTAGAGTTTCAACATATGAATTGGAGGGGGTAAGAAAGTATAATATGAAAGCAGCCAAACTATGAACCAGATTTGAAAAACTGTAAGTAGAAATGAGAACAGTAATATTAAATTAGAAACTTAAGGGATGGGCTAAATAACTTAATTGATAAAGCAGAAAAGTTAATGAGCTAGAAAATAGAGCTACACGTTGAATGCAGAGTGTAACACAAAAACAAAAAATATGGAATCTTAGGTATTAGAAAATGAAGTTCAGACTAAGATAGTCATAAAGATCTACTTAGATTTTCAGGAGATTCTAAAAAGAATGGAGCAGAAGAAATACTGATGGATAAGTCATGACAGCCCATCCTTTGGTTCAGGTATCTTAACATTTAGAAAAATCAGAGGGTGATTGGTGGGATCACCTCTATGGTTTATCTTACAAGGGTACAAGTGAATCTTTCTAAAAGTAGAATATAAACGTCTTAATACAATAACTAAGAAAATGCCATGAAGGCTATGTTAACCAGTTTGATGAAAATATTTCAAATTGTATATAAAAACACCACACCATACCCCATGACTGCATTAATGTACACAGGTATGATTTAGTTAAAAAAAGATTTAGGAAAATCTTAAGCTGGGTGAATAGAACAAAGTTCATATCTACACTCCGTGAACAAATAGAATTACAACAGATCTTAACAGCAGCTAGAGGAGTAGAACAATGAGCCTGAAAGCTGAGTCCTCAAAAACTGAAAGCTGGAAACATCTAAATAAAATACCCAAGGTGTTAACAAAATGTAATTCTTAGCCTCCAAAATATTTGACAAGGGGAAGAAGACTGTTCAATGGAGAAAGGACAGTTTCTTCAACAAATGAGAAAACTGGACATCCACGTGCAAAAGAATGAAGATCTTTACACCACGTACAAAAATTAGCTCACAGTAGATCAGAGACCTAACGTAAGACCCGAGCTATGAACCCTACAAGGCACTCCTGTGGAACATGCTCGTAACATTGTATTTGGCAAGGATTTCCTAGATGTGACACCAAAATCATAGGCCAAGTAAAAACATTTGTGCAAAGGGACAAAACTCAATGGAGTGAAAATGCCACCTACAGAATGGGAGAAAATATTCACAAATCATGTATCTGATATGGGGTTAATATCCAGAATCTGAAAATAGGCCATTAACTCAACCAAAATAGCTCAATTTAAAAAAAAGCACTTCAATAGAAATTTGTCCAAAAATGATTTGTATCCGATTTTTATTTTTTTTGCTTTTAAGGATGTTGCTATGAACATTGAGTCTCCCGATGAATATGTGAGTTTCATCTAGCTATAGAGGTATGTCCTAAAGTGTGTATTCGTTTTACATTTTTTAGGAAACGCAAAGCTATTTTCCAAAGCAATTTTACAATTGACACTTCAATCAGAAGCATAAAAGTTCTCATTTTTTTTGAGAGCAACATTTCTGCTTAAATTATCTAGAAACCTGTCATATTTTTCCTGCGATGTGGGAGGTCTATGTTGTAGGACTACAAATAATTCATTTGATGTGTTTCTTTACTGTTTGACATTGAATTTTCATTTATAAATAGTCCTGTCTTCCCTACATGCACAAATTTTTCCACTTCCAGGCTTATACAACTGATTTCATAAGTTTTAACTACCACGAATATATTCTCCTGTGACATTATTTAAAACAGAAATTTGTTTTGTCCAAAAAGTTTTATGATCACGGTTTTATGAAGACCAATCATCATCTTCTGAGAAAAAGAAAAACGCAAACGATAGCGCCTCACTATTTCAGCTTGGAGTTTAAATAATGGTGCCTGCCTAGGCCCCCAGTCTGTGGCCACATCAGCCTACAAGCCTCACTCAGCTATACGAAGGAGATACCAGACGTTAGAGGCAGGGTTAGGACTAGAACTCAAAGTATCTCCATAACTTTTTTCAAGAGATTTTACCTCCATTTCCTTGCTGATGAAATAAAGAATTAATAATCTCAAAGCTTCCTTCAATCTAGAAAATTCCATCTGTCTCTGATACTATGTCACAAGTAACAACAGGTTCTATCTATCCTGCAAAGTTCTTTTTTTTTTTTTTTTTTGGCCTTTAATGCATTGCCCCCCCCCCATCCTAATGGAATGGATGCGAGTGGCTGTGCAATCACTAATTTTCTATAGCACCCACCAGTAACTGTTATGTCCTGATTTGTGTTGCCTTCCTGAACATTAAATGCTTGAGCTTTTAATCCCTCATCGACAGTAAACATTCTTAACCATTGAAACATTACTATGTACTACAGTAACAATTCTTTAGAGGGCACTGTATACTTGACACACTGTCCTCATGGGCATGCTTTCATCTGTGACATAATACATCCTGATGATCCCTTTGACCATGGAATATTAAGGGCATCTCTACTGCACAAATATCAGCCAAATCGTCTGCTTTAATAACCCACAAGCACAGCCTTGCATGTGCAGTAACTGCGGTGCCTTGCTTCGTGGAGAGGGCCCAAAACTCAAAGTGCCAGCTTCCCACTGATGACTGGCACAAAAGCCAGCTAAAGGGAAATGAAGTGGGATCAGATGCTCTTCACCAAGTGCCTAGCTCTGCCCAGAACCACTCGCAAAACCTCCTCCAGACAACACAAGGAGCCAAGCTGAACATATGCTCACCGAGGGGGAGTCAGGAAACAACGAGGACGTCAACATCCACATCTTGGCAGGAGCCACGAACCCTTAAACAACACTTCCAACTTCTCTCCATAGGATAGAAGCTAGCAAGCTCCACGGAGCAGCCAATGTAATGACATATCCCAAAACATACCTTTCCCAAATTTATAACCCCTGAGAGAAGTCCACATACAATATTTGCAATTTGGCACTGTCACAAAATATACCCATCTTGTGTGAACATGGTTATTTGCTTTTAAAAGATTGTCTTGTTAACCCAGGGACAGTTAAAAACAAAAAACCACACACACACAGAGTATTGTCAGCCAGATTGGCTGTAACATTATAACCTTTACTATATGTGCTGACATTCTGTTTTTGTTCCCAGTCCAGATGTCATGTATAATGGAGTATATTCTCTCATTATGTGCATTAGAGCTTAGGAGTGCCAACATAATTCAAAGAACTGCATGATATTTGAGTAAAGGACGTTTTTGTAAATTATTTAAATTTTCCATCAGCCATCGACAAATCAGGGCACTCACTACCTGATTTCTCCTGAGCTTGCCCTACATACAATGTTCAATTATGCTAAGATAATAATGTTTTCTATTAATTCAACCAGCTGAAACATATCATAAGCTAGTAGTATGAGGCTGTTTTACCACTTTCCTGATAAAAGAATAAAATTTGGTGGTAGAAATTCTAATCCTCAATCTCCAACTCAAGATACAGAAGGCTATATAAAATCTGTAGCCTCAAACCATGCAACAGAGCTTTGGAGACAAAAACAAGAGCCGCCAACTTTCTGACCCCATTAAGGAATCCCTACTTGTATTTCTCCAGGCATGTTGGGACTATGTTACAAAAGAAAATATTCATTTTCCACTGTTTATAAAATTCACTCCTGTTGAGCTCTTACCCTCAACCACTGTGTTTGAAATCACTCTTTTTAAGTTAACTGGTGGCCTTCCTTTTGCCAACTCAGTGGTCAATTATCTGTCCTCCTCACATCAATACCCTGAAGCACTGGATATAGTTGGCTTATTCTCTTATTCTCATATTCTCTGTGCCTCCATCACCACTGATCTGCTTAGCTCCAGACTCAGATATCCAACTAATCTGCATGTCCAAATATGCATTAATACCAAATATGAATTTCAAATTTATCAAAAAATAATACTTAACCCTCTACTCTAAAAATCACATTTTCCAAGGGGTGAGGGTAAGGAGAGGGGTGGAGGTGGGGGTGGAGGGAAGGTGATTGGTGGGGTCACCTCTATGGGTTTATCTTACAAGGGTACAAGTGAATCTTTCTAAAAGCAGAGTATGAATGTCTTAATAACTAAGAAATTGACACAAAGGCTATGTTAACCAGTTTGATGAGAGGATTTAGAATTGTATATGAAAACACTACACTGTACCCCGTGATTGCATTAATGTACACAGCTACTTCATTAAAAAAAAAAAAAAAATCACATTTTCCCTGCCTCTTCTCAATCTCCGTCAATGACACTAGCATCCACCCTGTTGTCTAGGGTAAAACCAGAGAGTCACCCTTGATTCTGCTATGTTTCTCACACCCCAAACCCATCCCTGTCACGACATTGTGCCAGTTCCATCAAAAAAACACTCCCAGAATCTGACCACTTCTTCTATCTCCACTCCTATACATGTAATTCAGGACCCTGTCACCTCTCAGACTAACAACCTCCCGGTGGAGACTGTTTCCACTATCCTCTTCAGAGGGTCCATTCTTCATGCTGTAGTCAAATGATTTTCATAAAGCACGAAGTGGGCTGTATTATTCCCCTCCTCGTAACCCTCTAAAACAGCTTCCTGTGCAAGGACAATCAAATACAGATCTGAATCCAACTCGCTAACTTCAATCCCTTCCAACCTTCACCTTGGGCACCACCGTCCACAGTAAATTTCTTTCTTGCCTTCAAACATAAGTCATCCCTGTCTCTGGCCTCTGTATTTGCCATTTCCTCTGATTCTATCCTCCTTCCCCAGATCTCTACATGACTGTCTATCATTTTGATCTCAGCTCAAATGTTATTTTGCAGAGAAACCTCCAGCACCAGCCTATATTCTAACCCCTTACATTCTAACTTTCTTCTTCTTCGTAATTTTCAAAGAAGTATGCTGTTTATTTTATTGTTTATCGCCCGTCCTCCTCAGAGAATGCAACTGTCTTGGTTAGGATCTTGCATTTCTTCACCACTGTATCATAGCCCCTCCTAGGCCAGTACCCAGCACACAGTGTATACTCAACAGATGAAAAAATGAATTAAACCCCTGAAAATGTCTTAGAGCTCATGTTAATTTCATAAACAAAAATGATAGTATTTTCTGGAATCCTAGAAAGCAGCGTTACATTAAAACATTGAAAACTCTGTAGAATATGAAAAAAAGTACTTGCATGCCCAGTCGCAAGTGAGTTTTTTAGTTGTCAGCTGTCCTTTCTTCAATTATCAGCCTCTGTCCATTTTGAACAAGATCAGAAAAATTTAATTGACCATGGGCACTAGCAATGAATGTTATGTCCTTGTATTTCCAAGTGTTAAGGGAGTACGAATGGTTTAGGTTACAAAGATCACTTTTACAATGCTCAAGTCCAGACTAAACCTGTGCCTATCACCCAAATAGCATTTATATGTCCTTTTTAAAACTATCTCCCCTCTCCTGCTTGCAGGACAATCTTATTCAATGGTATGGTTTGCAGACAAATTATCTGATTAAATCCTCAAGAATTTCAAAACATTTCTAGTTTTTATGTCATCTAGGCCAATGGGTAAAGCTGGACCACACACATATGCCACTCATTCCTTTTGGTTCTTGGATAGCACAGGTCTTGAACACAGAATATACCGCTTAGTAGACAACTGGGACCACAGAGGCTGAGAACTCGGTTCAACAATTTCAACTTGGGCAAGCCCCTTAATTGTCTCAGTCTGCTTTCCTCTCTACGTTAGAGGTCAGAGTAGTAACATAGCTCACGGGGTTACTGTCAATGATGTCATATATCACAGAATTCTCATAAACACAGAGTCGGGGGCCACTGAGAAAAGATTGAGCTTATTAGCTCGAGTTAGATACAGGGAAGTCTCCCTCAGCATTCATTCCTGCCTTACACGGCAGGGGCTGGAAAGTAAATTCTGCATTACTCAGACACCTCTGTAGCCAGGGCTTTGGACGCAAATTAAATGCCACCAATGTGATGTGCTGATATGAAATTTGGTTGCTGGATATGAGTGTGCGCTAAGCCAGTGATCCAGTCTCAAGCCCAACTCCACCTCATCCCCATTTCATGAGCACCTCATCATCTATATTAAGCTCTTTCCTGTCTGAAACCGGTATTGTGGTTCTTGAATGCTGTATTGAAATATTGATAGATTTAATAATATACGAATGGAGTACAACCGTGTAGCAGGCATCGTCCTAAGTCTTGCCATATATTCATATTGATTCATTTAATCCTCTAAGACATACTGTGAGGTGGATCCAATTATTATCCTGGTTTTGCAGTGAAAGAAACTGAAGAACTGTGAGAGTCAGTTAACTTACCCC
>NW_003852411.1:1469079-1470324 GCF_000181295.1 Otolemur garnettii
ATACAAGTTTTATGTCAGCATCATTCTAACATTGTTTTCTGATTTTTAAACATTTCCGTTCACCCAAAACTATTTGATTACATGATTACGGCTGATACGTATCTGGGAAAGTTTTAAGCCTTGGAAGTCAGCAAGATCTTGAGAAACTTCTGTAGCGTTTAATGGGGAAAAGGCAATGTCCACAGAAAGTGAAAAAGAAATTCTTATCAGTATCCAATAACTCATTGTTTACCACTGATAACTTCCGTATTTTCAATTGCATAAATCTGACTTAATTGTAAGCAAAATTTAACTTCTATAATTAAATCACTTCTACTTCAATTTTCTTCTACGCTATATGGCAAAAATCATGTGAAAAGAAAGGGTTAATTAAGTCTTGCATTTTTGAAGAGATGTAGTACAAGACATTTTCAGTGAGGGCAAACGCAGTATGCACTTGCTACCCTCTGATGACTACCAAGATGTGAAAAACTTTAACACCCATGAATGAAAGTGCTACTGGGCATTCATGTGCCCGAATTTCTGATTTCAATGGTAACTAGAATGTAAAAGTATGTAGCATATTAACATTTTTATTCTAATAACCTTAGAACAGAAAAAAAGGAAATTAAATCAAGCCTATAGATTCTCAGGATTATCATCATTGCTGCCTGGTAGAAACAACTTAAGTGCTTTGGATTTTGAAAACTCTTAAAAATGAAACTAGCAGCTGACTTTTAGAGGTTTTATTTGTGTTTTACATTTGTTTATTTGTACAACTTTAATCTCAGATTGGAAATCCAAATCCCTGATAATTAAAAAGAGAATTTGCAATGAGATAACATTCTCTCTCTCTGCCAGATTGCCCAAGTAGCGACCCGGCTGGGCAACAGCAATCATGGAAAATGATGCCTACAAGTCCCGGAATAGTAATAAAAATGCCAGCATGTGTTTATTCCTCAGCAGTAAATAAAATCCCAATTATTCACACTGTCTAAAGTTTCCCTAAGGAAAGCAATCCTCCCCTAGCAGCTTCAGCATGAGTTCACACTGCAAGGCTACAGGTGAAATTGGAGGCACAGGTCTCCCCTCGAAGGTGCCAGCCCCTCAAACCTCACAACATGTCCACAAAAATACAGAGCAGACAATTTAGATAATTCTATACATCAGGCTGTTTGATTTATTTTTAAGTAAATCGATGAAATTTTCATAGACGCGTCTGAGTTAAGAAAATCACTGATTTCCAGTAGAAACCATGATATCGAT
>NW_003852411.1:1470702-1475078 GCF_000181295.1 Otolemur garnettii
AAAAAAAAAAAAAAATTATTTATGAATGATTTGTTTACAAGGATATTTCTGGGGAGACGGTGTGTAAGTGGATTGAGTGAAAAAGACCCACCCTCAGGGTGGGCAGGCTCCATGCAACTGATTGAAACAAGACAGAGGAAAGGAGAATTCCCTTCCCTCCCACCTTCTCCCTGACCTCCACCCCACCCTTCTCTCATCTTACAACATAACTAGGGGGCCCTCACCAGATGCCAACACCTTGATCTTGAACTTCAGCCTCCAGAACTATGAGACATAAATTTCTATTTAGTATAAATTAAGCAGCCTGTGATATTCTATTATAGTCTCCCAAAATCACTAAGACAACTTCCTTATAAATCTTTTTAAGTAGTTCATTATAAATCTGTTGATTAAATATCCAATTATTACTTTAAAAAATTAATATCATGTTTAACCACCACAGCTCCTGATTAACAAGAGATTGACAATAAACCAGTAAGAAGGGGGAAAGTAAAATGAAGGAGGAAGGGAATGCCTTACTGAGAGACACAGCATGACCGACAGGAAACGCCTGATTTCCATTAGGCTGGTAGGACTGGTACAGAACTCCTAAATACCCAAGAAACCCAGATGGTGCAACCACCAGAGCAACTAAATCAAAATGAAACAGCCCTCAACCTGCACAGCCACAACGTCCTTGTCTTTTGTTGCCACTGCCTGAAAAATAAGAGCTGCTCTTGAGATGGCAATAGTCGTATTCGAGTAGAAAAATAAAATCACCAAAGCATGAAATTCTATTGGAGAGAAGTTTTTCACCGGTTAAAAGGAAAACTTTATGTGAATTAAACCGTTTATTTGAGCAAAGAGCAACTCGCAAATTAGGCAGCCCTTAGAACCAGGAGGCATTCAGAGACATCCACCTTGCATCATGGGTAGTATTTATAAAGTACAGGTGACATACAGAAAAACAGCCCGATTGGTCACAACGCATTTGCCTTATTGGAACATGATCTAATTGTTTGGCAGCCTGTGATTAAGTTCTGTTTGGATATTGTAATTGGCTGGACTCAGCCCCTTGTTATAGAAATACCCTCCCTGAGTTAGGGTCTTACTCGTCACTGAGGCTAGAGCGTGGTGGTGTCAACCTCAATCTTCCTGGGCAAGAGTGATCCTCCTTCCTCAGCCTCTCAAGTAGCTGTGACTATAGGCATGCACCACCATACCCAGCTAATTTTTCTATTTTTTTGTAGGACCAAGGTCTCACTATGTTGCTCAGTCTGGTCTCCAACTCCTGACCACAAGCAATCCTCCTCCTTTGGCCTCCTAAAGTGTCAGGATTACAGGTGTGAGCAACTGAGCCTAACTGGGGGCCGTGTTTTCATTATAACATCAGCCACTGGCAATGGAGTGACCTCAGGATGAGTTCACCACAGCCTTTCAGTGTGTGTAATTGCTCCTTCCAAAATCTCATTCTTTATTACGGAAGAATTCACATGTACAACCCCCCTTCATGTATTTAGTAACTTGTTCAGTTTACTGTTTACTCACTGAAGATCAAGGAGGTAACCACTCTGATGCTATAAAACAAGCAGCAATTTCTAAGAAATTAGTCATCAGGAATAGTCACTGACTTGATAGTTGCATCCAAAGACAGAGGCCAGTAAGTTCCATTTATAGTCTTAGGCTACTCATTAACTATATTATTAATAACAGCCACCTCTTGCCAATGAAAACTATAATTAACAGTGTGTTAGCGAATAAACTGCCAGCAAACATGGTTAAGTAATTGTAGGCAGCTAAAATGCTTGGTTTAGCTCTTCAAAACCCACAGTAAACAATCATTAAGTTCAAATCGGCTATACACTAAAAGCAAACAAAAAATTCGTTTGCACATTTTACCTTTTCCGAGTATTAACCTATTTCACTCTTGTCTTGGTTAAATTCTTTTCAGCATTAGATCTACTGTTGCTGTGTTTACCTCCTCACTGCTTTAACCCATTTTTATAGCTTTTATTATCACCTTCCACCAGGCTGCTTTCTCTCTACCGTGAATCACTCTTCTTAAACCAAACCCAGCCATCTCTTTCAGATACTAAGTTTCAGTACTCTTGTCCAAACACTTAGCTTTTAGCTTCTAGGACACCACATCTCTCTCAAATCACTTTCACTGTTGTTTCTCTGAATCTGCTCATAACTCTCCTTGATTCCAAGATTTACTAAGGGAATCTCATAAAACTCCATCATAGGCCCCTATGTTCTCTCTGTCCTTACCCAGTTTACCTTCGAGGATCATGAGTAAACTCGTATTTGAACCACAAGATTCTCATCTTATTACTTCTTTGGACTTTAAAATAGATGTGGCTCATATTTATCTTGTCCTTACACTGAATTCCTAAAGGGAAAGAATATTTCAGCCTGACAAGTAGGAACTTAATATTTACTCAACTGACTGGGAATCGGATTGTGGTTAACCAGAAGGCATTCTCTACCAGGATGTCCGATCTTTTGCCTTCTCTGGGCCATACTGGAAATAAAGAGCTGTGTTCAGGCATACATTAAACACACAAACACTAATGTATGCTGATAAGCAAAAAAAAGAACATAAAATTAAAAATTTTTAAAAAGTTTGTATGATTTTTGTGGTATTTGCCACCACAGATAAGCCAAGAAGTCCTCACAATGCACATGCAGCCACATGTTGGACACCCGTGAAATACAGGGGCTCCCCCTCATTAGCTAGTCTCAGTGCATATCTGCATGAAATGACTAACACCTCAAACTTCTCTCTCGTGGTTCTTAAATTCAGCTATCAAGGAATGTGAAGTTAATGAATTATGTGAACAAGAGGTTAGTTATGCTACTGGACAGCATTAATAAGGAAATAGTCTACGCTACTGATTTAGAAAGCAAAATTTCATAGACTAGAACTCAGTTTTTCAGCCCATTCTTTTTTTCCAGAAGTGAAAGGTTTAGAAACTTATGGATATGGAAAAGGTTTTCAACAGTAACTGTAATCGATGCCATAAAAAGTTCAGTGGAAAGGTCTAAGAACGCTAGGTTTACATGACACCATGCCAGTAATACACATGACCTTCCTTCCTCCCTGTCAAAAGTGAGTATTTCAGAGACAATCACTGCTCTTGCACTTGGAGAGCGTTCGTTCTAGCAGAGAGTGATCATATCCTTCCCCATTAAGATAATGAAGGTGCTACTCACACAAACACTTGCTACATTAAACAGATCCAAGGTTAAGGGAGAATTTTAACTCAAGTGTTACCATTTATGTGACCTTCCAGAGAAAAGTTGGGATTGTGGCCATTATTAAGGGTCAAGTCTCATTTAGAGAGGGTTTTAACTGAGCTTAAAGAACATGAGGAAATATATACAGGCTACAGCAAGTGACATTGAGCCCTCTGAGCACTTAGAATAGACGCACCAAATCTTCAGGAAGCTTAAAACAGAAGAATGGGGTGAGGAAGAGGGAAGAGAGGATATTACCTACACAAAAGAAAAATATGACACAGCTGTGATAAGTGTTAAAGGGATGCAATGTACTCTTCAATACTGAAACTAAAATGCTTCCCATATGTCATAGCACATTTCTTTTAAGATAGAATTTTTTAAAAAAAAGATTAAAAGAATTCTTGCTGTCATTAGTGTTACTTTATAACTGTATAGCATAATAGTTATAATATAGCAACAACTCCCATATAGTGAACATTTTACCAAGTGTCAGCTACTATGTTCTTTAAATGTACTTCTATTTAATCCTGGCAGTAAGCTTCTGATAACTCATTAATGAATACAATCTGTTTTATTATTCACTTAAATCCTTACTGAGCACCTTCTGTATCCCAGGTCTATATGAAGAAGAGCTCTAGACATCAATCTCACTCTAATATTCCAGCGTTTACATAGTCTGCAATGTATGTTGTGCCTTTTGTCTTTAAATATTGTATTTATAATCTGTTTCAATGAAAAACTGATACATAAGCAAAGATGTTAAGTGAGCTCAGTAACCCTTGAACTCTGGTGTTTTGACTACCAATGAAGTATTCTCATTTTTACAACTAGGTAAAGTAGGTACTATTACTCTCCCCATTTTATAGAAAGAAGCTCAGAGACATTAAATAACCCACATATCATGCAGATGTCAAGTCAGAGTGCTGAAACGTTTTATCTATCCACTTCCAAAACTTGCACTTAATGCCATTGGTGAGTTACAAATTCTCACTTAAAATATGTGTAACACTGAATATTGAAATAATTTAATGAGTAGGTGAATAAGAGAAATCTACCTTAATTCATAATGATAAACCAAGAATCCTGCAAACATGAATTTATGTCTCCCAGGGGTTAGGAAATCTTCAACACAAGAGTTGAGTCAATTACTAAAT
>NW_003852411.1:1475449-1482579 GCF_000181295.1 Otolemur garnettii
TTGCTCTAGATTTTAAATTTTTATGGGCAGTTTATTCTGTTTTTTTATTCTTGCTTCTTGAAAGCCAGGATTTTGAAGATCTGTAATTCTAAAGTGTTAAGCTTGAGCTCTGCTTATGATAATCTTATTTAAAAAAGAAAAAGTCAAACTTTAAATAATTGGTTTATTGCCTACTTACTTCTGCCTTGAATTTTTAGTCTTCATATTCCTTTCTCCTATTTTTGATTGATTCAGATAAATTTGATTAAGGAGACAAAAAATTTTGTTGTATATAGCAAGTATACCATCATTTTAAATCTTCTAGTAACCCAAGGAAGAGGATCTACCATTGGAAGTAGCTAAGTCTTTTCATTGACTTCAATTAGTTTTGCAATGTAGACTAGATTTCTCTTCTACAATAATGCATTTTTCCAAAAGTAATAACTGACATCCCCTTAAGTCCCCTGGTTTGTGAAGTACTGCTATTGACTTTGCTGTTACAGGTTTATTCCAGTGTTCACAGTTAATGTTCTGACTGCTTCTGAGTGTCTAGTGTTAAAACAGACAAACAATTAACAGTGTGCAATTTGGTAATTTTCCAGAATCCATTTTAAAGCCTGAAAAAGGTAGTTTTACACATATAACCTATCAACATAAAGATCAGATTTCTGTTCTCTTTACATCAACCTTGGACATGACTAAATGCTCTGTAAATGACAGGACAATTCCATTTCAGGGTGAGAATAATCAGATTTAAAACTCCAAAGGCAGCTTTAAAAAAAAAATAAAAATGAAACAGAAAAAACACAGGTAACCAAGACTAAAGGTCTAAAAGACAAGGCTACTGATCTTTATTTAGTAAGCCTCTCACTAAATACCACAAAGCTTTACATTTGTGTAGTTTCTGATGAGTTTTACAAACATTTCCTATGTGTCTCCCCCATCATCCCAAAACTTAAATAGAAAATACTCTCATCCTTAGACAATGTTTGCTTCCCTTTACAATACACACACACAATATTCATGACTGTCCCCTTTTCAATGTTCTATGTTCCTTGAAAATCTTTTCTTAATAAACCATTTGGCAAATTCCTATTCATCATTAAAGAATTATTAAAGGCTATCTTTCTCCGAAGTATTCTGACCCCCCTGCCACCTACAGAGTAAATCACTGCCCCGTTCACGATGCTGTTACCTTCTAAGCATGTAGCATATATCATGGTGCCTACCTCACGGTATCAGTTATTTGCCCATGTATATGTCTTGCAGTGTGACTGGGAGTTCCTTGAGGGCAAGAACATTCTAATTCCCCCTAGCAGACAGCAGGTGCTAAATAAAAATTTATTGAGTGAAAATATGATGGTTGTTAGGAAGACAGAGGAGATGAGAAAGTTTCTGCCATCAAGAAGTCTAGCTATAATTAATCCCAGTTTACAATCTCAGGTGACCAACAACTCAAATTTCATTTCTATACTGAACACCTCCCCCCCAATCCATTTAATCTCAGAAAATGTATCATTTTCCCACGTTTTCCCCAAAGTTATGTCTAATTCCAAGTTCTTGGTAAGGAACACAGAGAGTTCTGTCCTTGGTAGTCACTAGTCCACGCTAGCATCGACTGAACAATCTTATCCTCGCCTTGTCTTTGGTCTCTGCTTGAAAGATCCCTCCAGGTCTGGCAACTCTCCCTCTCCTTTCATGCTAAACTGTGATTCTTTTATCCAACTCATGCCAGGTAATAACCTACTGGTCACATTTGGTAGGCTTCCAAATTAGCTGCTGGGGAAGATTTTATGATTTATGGTTGATCTTCTATGCAAGTAAAAAGTCTTATTAAGAGACCCTCAAATTTTATCCTAAACTCTTTAAACTGAAGCCATACTGATTAACACATAACCTGCTGACACGGATTCCTGAATCATCAAGTTGTACTGTCCTGCACATAGAACATTTTATCCTGTATGTTATCTGTAGCTGATAATTCTAACCTTTGTAAAGTACACTCTGATAAAAGAAGAACTCTGATATGAGAAGCCCTGCTCCCTTCCCCTAGACTTGCTTATAAAGCATTCCAACTCATAAGACCTTGGAACATGGCCAACTTTGTTGATGTGCCTTCCCACGTCAATCTTTACATCTGGCTTCCCATAAACTTTTGTCACATTTCAGCCTCAACAGCCTTAATTGCAGTTGACACAGGCAATGTGGAACTTGGGTCTTCATAATCTCCTGAGGGCTCCCTGGAGGACAGCAGCCCAAGTTCCTACTGCTGAGAAATTTTTGAAACTTCTCTAGGCTTCCGTTTAGCTCCTTACCATGGGGTAAGCAGAAGGTCAGCACTGAGATCCTTTTTTTAAGACTCACCAAAGTCTGTCTTCTCATTTCACCTCCTACATTTCACACCCCAAACTAGAAAATATTTACTTAGAAAAAATTAAAGATTTGTGCCTCTGAGACTATGTTATAATACTCCCCCCTCCACACCACCCTGGCCCACCCAGAGTCTAGAGTTGAGGCTCGGGTCTTTTTAACTTTCCAGAGAAGTTCTTCTCTGAGCTTGCAGTGAAATGGCTCTAATGACAAAACTATTGTGGATAACTTGAAGTAAACAAGGGGAAAATAGCATCCTGCCATACCTACAAAAGGAAAGTCATGTAACTAAGTGCCTCTCTTGGGATAGTCTACACCGGCTGACTTGAGGCCACAGCGCAAACTGGCTCCTAAATGCCGAAGTCCATGATCAGGCTGGGAGAACACAACTAACATCTACCCTGTGTCAGTTCATTTCTCTTCATTTGAAACCTTGCAATGGACTGAAAAGTTTGTGTCCACTTGAAATTCCTATGTTAAACTTCTAATTCCCAACATGATAGCATTAGAAGACCTTTGATAGGAAAATAGGACATAAGGGTAGAAGCCTCACAGGTGAAATCAGTGTCCTCACAAATAAAACCCCAGAAAGCATTCTTGCTCCCTTGGTTGACATGAGGACATGGGGAAGAGAAAGCCATCTCAGGAAGCAGGCCCCTCACGAGGCACCAAATATGCCCGTACCTTGATCTTCAACTCCCCAAATTCCAGAACCATAACAAACACACACCTGCTGTTCCAGCCACCCAGTTTGCGGTATTCTGCTATAGCAGCCCAAACTAAGATTTCTATTACCTAGAAATAATTTTCTGCTACCCATACTCATTTGCTGCGATGACTATATCAAGTGGCACAGGAAGTCTTACTTAGGTGACGTTTATCACTCTTCTAAAACTGACCTCCAATCTCAGCTTGAATGACCCATTAAGTGTGAGGTGTGCACACACAGAGGGTGCCCAAACAAGTAGACTCATGAAGAAACCAGGCAGTTTTCAGCCTGGATTCTAAATAATTCTCTAGATCTCCAAGTACCTTTTAAAGATTAAAATTTTCAATTCAAATTAATCCCTAGCATAAAGTCTACCTTTATCAAAAGTAATGCTTTAATCAACAAATAAAATTCAAGTGATTTTCAGAGGTAAGTGTCCATTTGAAGTGCTGCATCTGCTCTTGCAGATGGTGGCCCTTGTGAAGTGGCATATCATTGTCTAGGTTATAGTCACAAATCAGAATTTGTCTTTGTTTCATTGGCACTGAACACTTAACTAATTCACGAGGACTTCCTGAGCTGTGGCACCAGAGTCATTTCTAAAGAGATTTGCAAGAAGGAGCAAGAAGAAGACAGACTAGAACCAGGCCATGAGCACACCACTCTTAAGACTGAATTGCAGCAGATACCCAACTATGGATAGCTCTATGCAAAAGCAGCCCCAGAGAAACAATGGGGGGACACTCGGGATGAAGGGAGGGAGGGGATCCATTCAACAAGAACAAAGATATCCATGGGCAAGCACCTACATGAGGGAAGATTAGGACAGAGTGCTGGATGCTGCACTTACTCCACAGGCACTGTGGTAGCTGAGTTGGAAGATGTAGAGGATGATGCCAAGAGCCAGACAACTTTTGAGCAAGATGATTTACAGCTGGGGGTTGGACTCTTGGGCAATTTGTCTGCAGAGAAAGATCTCGAGCCTTCAGCACGTAGTAACTATTAATTACTCCCCTTACCTGTATTGTTCTGTCTCAATAAAAGGCTAGTGTGGAGGTTGCTTGGGGCTACCCTGCAAAGAAGGGCTAGCCCACCTCCTAAAAGCTGGTACTTCTAATCCACATCACACCTGGTTCCTTCCTGCGGTGATCGAGACCAGGGCCACAGGGGCCCATGGGTTGCAACATTTTGGCATAGTCAGCAGGATACAGCAGGACACAACAGGAGACCAGGGACATGGACCAAAGGGGAAGCGACACTCAGAAGTAAGTGAAGCCTCTGATAGACAGTATGGGGAAGTCCAAAGGGAAACTCTGCTCAGGACAAGTGGGACCTTTGGCCAATCTAGAATCTAGGGAACCTTGCTCAGAATAAGTGAGGTATTTCATAAATAAGCAAAGATATGGGTAACTTACTGTTTGGGAAGTCACAAGAATTAGTAACTGAGGAAGAAAGCAATGCTCAAACAGTATCTGAAAGTGAGGAGAATAGTGAGGTTCAGCGGGAAGCTGGACCAAAGCAGGACTGGGAATCAAGAGCCTATGATACAGACACAAATAAGTAATTGCCACTATGGCTGCTCAGAACAAACAATTGAAAAACCGGGTAAATAGTCTCACCATCAGAAATAACAATTTAGAGCACCCAATATTGCCCTCAGTGCCTCCCTATGTAAATGAACCACCTGTGACTTCAGTTATGAAGGCTGTGACAGAAGGGTGTAGAACTGGCGACTTTGAGTGGGAAGACACTTTAGGGCTTTTTCCGGTTACGGTCACTGCTATTTCTCCTGATCCGCAACACCCTCAAGGGGGCCAGCATTTTGATCACCATATGACCACCTTTGCAGTTCTGAAAGACTTGAAACAGGCCGTAGCACAATATGGTATGCAATCCCTATTTTCTCGAGGTCTGTGACAGGAGCTTGCGCAAGAATAGCGGCTTGCGCAAGAACAGCAGCTCAGTCCCTATGATTGGAATATGATAGCCAGAACCATTCTTGAGTCTGGACAGTATTTACAGTTCAAAACCTGTTGGAAGGAGGAGGCTGACCTGATGAGTTGCCAAATCAACAAAGTGGAATCCCGATAACCTAAGAACAGCTCACTGGTCTGGTCAGTGACTGGGGATTCCCAATCAACTTCAGTACAATGACATAGCCATAGTCCAGACAAGACTGTGTTGTCTTAGGGCCTGGGAAAAGATTCAGGCTCTTGGAGATGCCTCTAAATCTTTCATTAAGATAATGCAGTCAGGGAATAAACCTTACACCAACTTTCTAGCCCAACTAAAAACTGTAGTTGATAAGTCTGTTGCCCAGCCAGAGCTCAGAGACATGCTTTTCCAAACTTTAGTGTTTGAAAATTCTAACTCGGAGTGTCAAAAGGTCCTGCGACCTTTGAGAGCACAAAACACTCCCTTAAAGGAGTATATACGGGCATGTGCTGACATAGGAATGGAATCCTACAAGGCTAATTTACTTGCTGCCGCTTTAAAGGAAGGAATCAGTTCATACCAGCTTACATGTCCTAATTGCGGAAAATTGGGGCATAGGAGAAAAGAGTGTTGGAAAGGGAAATCTATAGCAAAAACAGTGACCAAAAGGCTTATAAACAAATGGAAACCCCCTGGGTTATGTCCCAGGTATAAGAAAGCACCTCACGGGGCTAGTGAGTGCTGCTGTCAGTTTGATAAAAAAGGAAACAGCTTTGTTGCCAGAAACTAGTAGGCAGGCCCCACTCAGGGCCCGCAGTCAAAGAATAAGAGCTAAAGAAAGTATTCATTCACCAGTAACTTCACTCTGTTCTTCAGTCTCTTTTACATGCCACCTCAGGCAGTGTTGCTTTGGACTTACCGGCATATGATAATGTCCTTTTGCTTCCCAGTATGGGAGCAAAAGAACAGAAAACAGGAGTGTGTGGTCCTCTGCCCCCAGGTACTGTTGGATTGTCGCTTGGGAAAAGTGAATTAGCATCTCAGGGAATGTTCATTCACACAGGTGTTATTGATGGTAATTAATTAGGAGAAATACTGATTATGATCTCAGTAAACCAACCAACTCAAATTTTGGCCCGATAAAAAATTGCTCAATTGCTACTCTTGCCACATATTCAGTTACAAGATTCGGGGGAAAAACATACCAGTGAGCCTAGTAATACAAAGCCAGGTTTTCTGGCAAACATCTGCCGCTAAGAGGCGGCCTCAGTTGACTCTTACCTTGAAGGATAAAACCTTTACTGGCCTGTTAGACACAGGTGCCGATGTTTCAGTAATGGCTCTAAATCAGTGGCCCAGGGAATGGCTAAAACAAGTTATTACTTTTGTTAGCACTGGAACTTTAGATTAAATTTTTCAGGGTATTTTGCCTTTGACCTGCTTGGGGCCAGACAAGCAGAATACTCAAATCCGACCATATACAGCTGACATTGCTATTAATTATGGGGTCGTGATTCGCTCCAGCAATGGAATGCTATGATAACCATACCATTCCCTCATGTTAATTCCTTGCAAATGTCAAATTTAGCATAGAGGCCACTGCCCCAAAATATGCTCTCAGGTTATCCTGGAAGAATAGTGATCCAGTGTGGGTTGAGCAGTGGCCATTAACTAGGAAGCAACTAGATGCTTTCAATATAATAGTTCAAGAACAATTGGAGCAAGGGCATATAGAATCATCCAGCAGCCCATGGAATTCTCCAATTTTTGCAATAAAAAAGAAATCAGGCAAATAAAGAATGCTCACTGACCTTTGCAAAGTTTATGAAACTATAATACCCATAGGACCACTGCAATTAGGACTTCCTCTACCCTTTATGATTCCTTCCAATTGGCATTTGTATGTTATTGACTTAAAGGATTCTTTCTTTACCATATACCTGCATCCTGAAGACCGACCACGTTTTGCTTTTTCAGTGCCTGTCTATAATCAGCAGAACCCTCCCCAGCATTATCAGCGGAAGGTTCTGCCACAAGGTATGTTGAATAGTTCTACACTGTGTCAACAATTTTTTAGTCAACTGTTACTCTACAGCCTACATTATTATATGGCTGATATCTTATTGGCACATCAGAG
>NW_003852411.1:1483353-1504210 GCF_000181295.1 Otolemur garnettii
ATAAATGTGGTCACAGACTCTCAGTTTGCCTGCATAGCTATTAGAAAGATCGGAACAGCAACCATCACTTCCAGTGATGATATTTCTTCTCTCTTTCAATCTATTCAGTCACTTATAAGGCATCGTACTCACCCGATCTACATAACTCACATCCGATCACACATGATTTTACCAGGCCCAATGACCTCATTAAATGCAAAAATAGATCAAGCACTTATTGGTACTGTTCAAAAAGCTTCTACCTTTCACTCTTATACACACGCTAATGCAAAAATGCTCCGTAAGAAATTTCAGCTTATAAGAACTCAGTCTCAGCAGATTCTTTCTAACTGCCCTTCTTGCTCAAGGATACGTCTCCTTCCCTTTCCAGAAGGAACCAATCGTAGAGGAGAAGCAGCAAATCAGATATGGCAGATGGATGTGACCATTGTCCCATCCTTTGGTAGACTGAAACATATACATCACTCTATAGATACTTTCTCTCATTTCTCCTGGGCTACTGCTTTTCCGGGAGATAGGACTCACCATGTCATTCAACATTTAACAGAGTGCTTTAACATAATGGGTCTCCCTAAATCTATAAAAACTGATAATGCACCTTCTTATTCTACTCATAAATACCTTCCTATCTTTTTGGAATATTCAATTATCTCACACTATTCCTTACAATTCTCAAGACAAGCCATTATTGAGCATCATCATAAAACATTGAAGGATATGTTAGATAAACAGAGAGGGGGAGAGGATATCCTCCCCTTGAATAATAGTCCTAGGTATATGCTCACCAGAGCTCTTTTCACTCTCAATTTTCTCAATCTCAGCAATGACCAAAAAAACAGCTACAGAACGCCATTGGATATCTCTCATTCATTCACCATCCTCTCCAATAGAACAACCTACTTTTCATAAAAAACCTGACAGGTCAGAGTGGAGGCCTATAACCAGGCCCATACTACATTGGGGTCGAGGTTTTGCCCATATTATCACAGAACATCAAGAGAAGCAGTGGCTACCAGCCCGCTGGATTAAGCCTCGACATGATCAGAAAACCTTGCTAGCACCTTAACAAATTCGTTTTAACTAACTTTTCTTTTATTCACAGGACCCTAGCCTAGATAATTTCATAACAGAGAAACCCTGGATCAGTCTCCTCTGTGGAAACTCTAGCTGCCTCTCCCATATCACCGTCCATCAGCAGGAAGCAATAAACAGCAGTCAGTGTCCTTTTTCCCTAAGAGGCAGTTGGAACTTCTATGCAGAGTGAGAAGACTGATACAGAATTTCATTATCATGGACTGTATATTAAGCCCCAGGCAAGCTTAGGATGCATCTTCTAAACCTTTGAAGGTTATGACAAAGACCTCGAATAGCAGGCTTTAAGGTAACAGTTATTCTGGTATGGGCTAAAGTAAGAGAATTTCATTTGTTGGATTTATATCTGTTTCATTTGGGCACCTGATCTTTATTTAAAGTTATATTGCTCTTTGAAAGGGTCTGAGTTTGGTGCAGCCCTTTCCCCACCTAACTTAGCTTCGGGTGGTACTTACTACTTCCCATGGAAGGGTCATGAGCCCTATGGGTCAGCCCATAGCACATAGTTGAGTGATGATTAGCACAAAGGGGACAAGTTTTCCCCTATGCCTAGTTTGGCTAAAATAATTTTCCTTTATAACCAGATTAGCTTCATTGGTTATACCTATATGCCCTTTTCTTTCTTTTACTTAGCAGGAAGAAAAGCTCCTCGGTGAGGAGAATGACAGAGATAACCAACAACAGCTTTCCTCCCTTGCCTATCCAGAAATACCTTTAATACACTGGAGGGGGGAATGTAGAGGACGCCAAGAGCCAGACGACCTCTGAGCAAGATGATTTACAGATTGGGGTTGGACTCTCAGGCAGTTTGTCCACAGAGAAAGAGCCCAAGCCTTCAACATGTAGTCACTGTTAATTACTCCCCTCACCTGTATTGTTCTGTCTCAATAAAAAGCTAGTGCGGAGGTTGCTCGAGGCTGCCCTGCTAAGAAGGACTAGCCCACCTCCTACAAGCGTGTACTTCTAATCTGCGTCAGGCCTGGTTCCTTCCTGTGGTGATCCAGACCAGGGCCACAGGGGCCCAATGGGTTGCGACAGGAAGAGGCTCCCACCACTGCCACAGACCTGTCTGCACTGGCCAGGGAGGCACCTGGACTCTGTGCAGAGTCACTGCACTGAAGAACAGGCACAGTTGAGAATCTGGTGGCTGCTGATCCTGGGTTTCCATAGCACATTTCCAACGTACATTTGATGAGTTGTAAACTAATACCAATTTCAGCTAAACTCCAACATTAAAAATTTTCTTTTCAAAATTATTGAAAGTATCTTTTCAATACAGTATGCTCAGTTACTTATTTTTCAATTTTATAGAAGGGATGTATTGCCAGCTAGGTTTGTTATAATTATGCAATTGTTACACAAAAGGTATGATTACACATTTTCTAAACAAAAACTTCCCATGTTAAGAAACTATTAAAATCAACATATTGCAATGAGAAAAAGGTTACTAAATCCTAAAGAAAATGTCTGATGGTCTGAAATATCCACTTTTAAAAAAAGATAGGAAAGATAAGCCCTATAAACTTCTTACCTCATCTATTATACATTCTCCCTTCCTATTACTATTTCCAGAATGGTGTCCACAAGTCCATCAGTCACATTGAGGAGCTTGAACTAAGTGTTTAAAATGAACACAGAAGACACATCACTTCTCCAGGTTACTAGATAACTCAGGTTAAGTTTTGCTACCGTTGTGCTCTTACAATATTTAGATTTCTTCTTGAAAGAAGAAATTACTCATTACTCATTTTTAGCCTCAGACCTCTGTCTCTTTGGCTCAAGGAGACCTAAACCTATTTATCAGGACACTAGTTGGTATCAATGAAAACTTAGTATTTGTTACACTGAAAAAAGGAAACAGAAGCATTTTGAAAGTAAAAAGGGCAGGGTAATAGCAAGTCAATAACCTTTAAAACATCTAAAATGTAATTGAACTTTTAATTTTTACTACCAGAAGTTTGCAGTTTTAATTGCCCACCCTAGGTGATTCTCACACATGCTGGGGTTTGAGAACCACTAGCTCAGAGAAAGATCTTTGACATTTCTCCAAGGACTAAGTACGCTGTATTCTTTTAGAAGCAAGCTGTTTTCTTTAACCCACTTCAAACTAAACATTTTGAGGGAGGGACAAATTTCTTTTGGAAAATTTATTTAGGCAAATTAGAGAAAATTAAACACAAAGAAGGTAATATGCAGAAGCAAAGCACACTTCTATAAAAGTGAAGTGACCTCTGATAGACTTTCAAATGTTGAAGCCTATTTTATGATACAACATTACACTAAGGGTGACCAGATGTCCCAGTTACCCATGAAAGCCACAATATATTTCTGTTACACTGATTCCTGGAAGTTTAGCATTGATTCAGGATTTTTAAACTTTAGGTGAAATATTAATAGCCACGTTAAAGTAAGTCTTAAGTGGGTTTAGCACAATTCTGCTGGTACAGGCCTCCTCTGCCATAGTCATGTCTAACAGTGTGTGAGATGCAGGTGTAAAGGACAGCATTCCTGCTTTAACTCAGTTTTATAAAACCTGAAAGATAAACAAGGAAAACCCATCTCTTTTCTTGGCTTTCTCAGATGCACTGTAACTAAATCCTCATTTCCAGGACTGTGTGCAGGCACTTGCTGATGAAGCAAACCGTAATCGCACAGGAGAGGTAGTCACCGTTACCTTCCCCTGGTAATCATGGTGGAAGTCTTGGACACTGCTGCCCCTGCCAGCACCCCCACCAGCCAGCTGAGATGTGGCTCATGCCATCATCAGTGCGTGCAGTGCAGAAAACCAGGTTGCCAAGTGGTGGAGTCAGTGGGAAAGATGAGATTACAAGCCAGAAATGCATCTGAAGTGCATGAGAAATACAGACTAAGCACTCCTATCACAGAGTGTAGAAAATGTACTCTGAATGTTCTTGCAGTAGAGTGATTTCACCGTCATTTATTGTAGGTCTTTGACTTCGGGGGGAGGTGGGGGGAGTTGGGGAGTTGGTAACTTTTGCCTTTTGATAAGCCTTTTCAGCATTAATCATTTTTTAAAACACGAGTATATGACTCAAACATCTGATATTCAATATCCGTATTACAAGATTAATGATCAAGTATAACTTTCATAAAATATCAGCATTTACCACCCACCACAAGGGCTATAGTGACAGGACAATCAGAAGAAATAAATCAGCAGAAGAACTAACATCAATTTCAAAAGTTGGTAACTATTCTCATAAGGCTGTGCCCAGGAGAGATGATTTAATGCCTTTGACTTTATATACTACCTTGTGGAGCACGACTTTTCAATTAGATCAAATGCTATTCTTCTCATTTTTACCCATATTTAAAAGAGAAGTAATAGTTTTTAATACATTAGTTCTATTAATGGAAGCATAACTTTGCCAACAATTCAATGATGCCCATTTTATATCAGTAACATTAGATATTTTTAAAAGTTAGTTAATTCTAATCATGATTCAATTTCTTCCTTCAATTCAAGGCATCAAAGGAAAGGTTTTGAAGATTCATCTCATGAAAGAAAACATTGACATTTTGAATGCTATTTACAATTCAGTTAAATACACATAAAAGCATTTGTGATTATATGACTAAATTTTGTTGACTATAGTGCCATGGCAAAACAGTATTCTTACTGCAGTAAATGAAAAACAAATGTATTGTAATGGGCTGCACCACCTGATTTGTAACTGCTTTTTAAAAAGTTGCCACGTTCTACCAATTAAGATAAAATCTATAGTTGTAAAGATGTACATTTTAATACATTTGAAGTAAGAGTCAGCAAATAGTCCATAAGCCAAAACTGTACTTTCACCTAAGTTTGTAAATAATGTTTTATTGGAGCAATGTAATAGAATTATGTCTCCCAAATCCTAACCCCTAGTACCTGTGACTATGATCTTATCGGAAATAACTTGATTACACCTGCAAAGACCTTAACAAGAAGCCCTTGGGTGAGCCCTAATCTAATGACTGGGGGCCTTCTAACAGAGAAATTTGAATACAGCCAGAGGCACACGAGAGAATGGCAAGCAGGTGACAGAGACAAGGTCAGTGTTACGCTGCCAAAAGTCAAGGAATGCTGAGGATTGCCGCCAACCACCTGAATCCAGGAGAAATTCTCCCCCAGAACCCAGGTCTAGAAGGAGCCAACCTGCCAACACCTTACTTAGGACTTCTAGCCTTCACAAATATGACAGTCATTTCCTGCTGTTTTATGCAACCAGTTGGTGATACTTTGTTACCACATCCACCTGGTGACTGCGGCCTATGGCCCCTGTCAAGTTACAGTGGGAAATTGAATAGTTGCAACAGAAACTAGCCTATGGCCTACGACCTCTAAAATACGTGCTGTTTGGCTCTTGGCAGAAATGCTGGCTAGGTCTTGAGGTGGACCACAAAATGCTGATAATGAAACTGATATTAAATACAAAAATGTACTAAACAGTGTATTTTTTCTTTCTGCTGACCATTACCTGATAATAACTGTAGCACTGGAAAACTAATCTGTATATAAAATTAAGTGTCCAAAAATGGCATTGGAAAATTTAATAAATCGGGAATCTGACTTTCGCTTACAGTATCTTTAAAATGTTTGAAATCTTAAGGTATCCAATACATGGAGTATCAAGAAACTTCAGCTTCAGACAAACATGGTAGCTCATACCTGTAATCCCAGCACTCTGGGAGGCTGAGGCAGGAAGACTGCTTGATGTCAGGAGTTCCAGACCAGCCTGAACAAGAGACAGACTCTGTCTTTGCCAAAACTGGAAAAACTAGCCAGGTGTAGTGGCACACATGGAAGGACTGAGGCAGGAGGATCACTTGAGCCCAAGAGGAATTTGAGGTTGCTGTGAACTATGACGATGCCACTACACTACACTGGGCAACAGAGTGAGAGTGTCACAAAGAAACTTCAGCTTTTGAGCTTTTAGTTAATCGTTATTATTGAAAACAAATCTTAACAGTAATAATTTCAATTAGCCTTCTGCAATCAAGCAAAGACAAAAAACTAAAAGCCCAAATAGTGCACAAGATTTAATTTAGAAAATACATTGTACTTTATATTGTCATGCATTGTGGGAGGAGTCTCAATGGACATCTTACCTTTAAAATTGTTATTCCTAAACCTATGTGAAAAAATTAAAATTTTTCAACACCCACCTAAGTTTGGTGGAAAGATTTTTAATTCATGGAGATAGTTTTTTAAATTACACTTTTCTTGTAAAAAAATTTGCAAAGAATTATTTTGGAGAGAAACCAGTACAAATATTTTCGCTAAATTGTTACATTAAAATACAGTTGAGATATCCACACTTAACAGAATTTGGCATCTAGCAAGTCTAGACCTAATTTTCTCAAGAGCAAGATCTACGAAGAATCACTTCAAGATGTCAACATGTAAAATTAACCATAAAGTGGAACTCTACACAGTATTGCAATTTTATGAGAAAACTAAAAAGATGTCAATTTTAAGGAAAAATTTATTTTCAGAAATTATGCCCTTGATATATCTACAATATAGATGAGTTCATCTTAGAAACTGATTAAGGTCATAAACATACCATGAATAATTATCCTATTCATATTAGCTTCGATATACACACATACATTTTTATGAAGAATCTTAGTTTTGAAAATGGTTTTTGTATAAAACTATATTGTAGGCTCAACAATTTTATCAATTTTTTAAAGTTACACAACTTTAGTTACCTTAGGACCACACTTCACTCTCAAAATGTTTGTTCAAAATTATAAATTACATAGTCATCCCATGAGAAAACACATACACATCTATAAAATACATCAAAATACATGACTTAGCTTCCTTCCAGGTCTCTTTTTTAGGCTAATCCAACCTCATAGGTAAGGAAAATGAGGTCCAGAAAGAAAAATAATTTTTCTGGAGCCAAATTATATGGAGGAAGACACAGTACCAGACTCCTAAGTCAATTTGTGTATACAAATCTCCAAGGATCTTTCCATCCCAAGTTGTCTGTAATTATAATAATTAAAACCAAACTTGACTCCAGGAACAACTTCTGAACATTTCCATCTGATTCTAAGTCTCAGAATTTCATAGGATATCTTTTTTTTTTAATGTTTTAGCAATTCTATTATGAAAATTTTAAGGATTTATATCAAACAAACATTTCCCCAAGCTCTGAAACCTGTCATGCATTACTTCTGGATTTGGGAACTTCATATTTTAACAGAAGTGTTTGAATAATCTGTTCAGCTAAATAGTCTAACAGAGAGGTCAACAAACTCTGCCTAAGATTCTAAACACATAATTATAAATGCTTTAATCTCAACAAGCCCGGCCTTAGTGGATCCTACAGATGAACTAATTTAAATTATTTCTAACATAAGAAATCGTTATCAGGCTCATGTATTCCTGTTCTGTCTAACCTTGCATGCCAAGAATGAACATTAAGTTTAATCAAAAAACTCTTATTAAACTCTAGGTTGAAGGCTTTGGGGGGAAATATTTGAATAGAAACACATACTCTTTTTTGGAAGAATTTAAAGTCTGTCATTCTGATACAAATAAAAATTTAAAGAAATAAGGGTAGCAAAATGTAAGATAAATAAACAGTAAAATGTAAAATAAATTAGCTGTATATATTTAGAAGCCATAGTTTTTGTACTTCATATTTGTTACACTTATATTCTGGTTTTGTTGTAAAACAAATTTTAAAACTTAGTGGCTGAAAACACTCACCTTTTAATTACATCTTATTGTTTTGTAAGCCAAGAATTGAAAGCAGAATTCAGATCAGCAATTCTCTGTTCCGCGGGACATTGCCAAGTAGGCTGGCAGACGGGCTGAACAGGAGGGACTGAGATGCCCTCGCTCACACACGGCTGGCTCCCGGACATGCAGACTTGGCAGACGGGCCTCCGTTTGGATTGTTGGCCTGAGCATCTACCTGTGTCTTCCACAGTACTGTAGGCTTAAACTGTGGCTCGGGGCTCCCAGAGACAGTGTCCAAGAGGGCCAGGCAAAATAATTACGGTTTTTTGAAGGACCTTTTATCTTGAAGGGCATCTGGCTATTTCAGGGAAGCAGTTGTGACATTTTCTTTTTAACTAAAGAGCTGGTTTTATACCAGGTATTCTACTGCAAATCCAGTAACAACCCAAACTCAGTGAGCTGGGTGCAATGTAACCAAGTTGAAGTGGGGTCCTCTGCTGGAAAGGGAGGTGTATCCAAGATAGCTGAGAAACCTTCAAAAGACTGGAAGAAAATCACAATGGCCCTCCTGTAGCAGGAAACCAACACACACAGAAGACTCCAGGCACCAACTGGAAGAGGAGGTGGTTTTATTCATCAGCCGGGAGACTCACTGGACTAGTGTCCTAAAAACCGAGCCCACCGACTCAATCTCTTGCCTTCCTTTTGTACATTTTTAGGGCTTGGATGTATGTGAAAGTCAGGAAAGTCATGATTCAAGGGAAGGTCAGGTTGGCCCGTGCCCTTGGTACCAGGCTACCAGTCCTCAAAGGCGACAGAAGGTTACAAGGGAAGGTAAGTTACAAGGTGACTACACAGGTCCAGCACGTACCATGGGAAGGGCATGGGGATAACACATCTGCTGCAGTAGGGGTGGTAGTAGTGTTACAGACTGGGGCTAATGCCGGGACAGAGGGACCAGGACAGAATTTCTCTCTGCTTTTACTCTTGCCTCACTGCCTGCCCAAGTTCATGAGCTGAGGATTAGGCTATGATGCTTGTCTCCCCCCTCCGAGTACCTGCTCTTTGGGGGGTTATCGATCATTGCTCTGGGAATAGTTCTCAGGTTACAGAACCCCTCTGACACCACGGTTTTGTCTACCAGATCAACAATAATAGCCATACGGGTTTGTTAGCTTAACAGAACAAGAATGCACAGAAACGACCCTTTAGTGACTAGTCACCCATAGCCAGCACCTACCATAGACAGTATCCTATCTGTGTATGGAACTTCATTAATTTGGGGCCTTTGAAACTTTTAAAGTTTCATAAGCATTGTTTTTAAATTCAAATAAAATTTGGCTTAAAAAAAAAAAATACTTATGCTTTCGTACAATCTAGTATTACAAGTCTCTCTCACTTCTGTTCCCTCTGGACAAGCAAGTCATTAAGACCAGCCCCGATCTTACAAGGGTACGAGTGAATCTTTCTAAGAGCAGAATGTGAACGTTTTAAAATAATAACTAAGAAAATGACACAAAGGCTATGTTAACCAGTTTGATGGACGTGTTTCGGATTGTGTGTGAAAACCCCACACTGTACCCCAGAAGTGCATTAATGTACATAGTTACCATTCAATAAAAACAAACAAAAAAAAAGACCAGCCCCAACTCAAGGAATCAGACTCAGCAACTGAATTTGTAGCTATCTTTAGTTTTCCACACCTGTACTTCAACCTTCTGAGGATTTAAAATAGCTTACTCTTTGAAAGTGAAAGAATATTTCAAAATATTTTTTAAAAAACCAAAAACTTACAAAGTGTGTTCTGATCTGTCTTTCTGCCTTTTCTTGTTTATGTCAGTGATTAAAATCTCCCAATGACAAGTTAACAGTGGAAAGATAAGCAATCTGGATTCATTCTTGACTACAGAGAGAAAGTGTTCAACATTGAACAGCAAGTATGTCTCTGCAGGAATTTTGTAGTTTGCTAAATTTTTATTATGAATAAATATTAAAATATAAATTCTATTGCCTCATCTATTATGATTATTTTTATCATTTTTTTGGCCATGATCCATTTATTTCTAATATGTTAACGGTGAGTTCCTGAAACAAAGTCAACTTGATCTACATATGTGTTCTATCAGAATACCATTTTGATTCAAACTCTAATATTTCATTTAGGATTTCCACATCTATGTTTATGATGGATTGGGCTATATTTTTCTAATATATTTGTCTGATTTTGCTAGAAGTTTATTCATTCTCAGAGGAAAAAATTGGGTTTGTCTTCTTTTCCCATTCCTCCTGTCAGGGTCCCGTCCCGAGAGCAGCATCCACTGACCCTTGGAAACTGGTGGCAATCAACCGAAGAGTCAGAAGCAACAGGTAAAGACAGACAAGAAACTGTAGAATCAAAAGTGGGACCTCGAGGGTCCATTGTCCATTATGGGATTCTGGCAATGGCCCAGAGTGTTTGTTCCACTCTGATTTTATTGAGGTCTATTTGCCCAGAGTATAAGATGAGTGAGGGAACAAAGACATCAGCAGTTTCTTGGATTGATCACATTAGTTTCTATTGTTATCAACCTTCAGTAATCTGAAATCTGAGCCTTGTATTGCGAGAGCCTCCTTGTTTTCTAGGGAGGTGTTAAGTTCTGCTAGTTCTCTATGGAGTAAAATGCCACCAGCATTAATCTCCTCTGAGGAATGGGTGGGAGGGAGGCATTTTCCTCCCACCTCCACCACCTCAGAGGATTTTCCTCTGTGATATAAACTCTTCTGCCCATATCTTAGGGCTCAAGCTACACCCTGGTTCTCTGCTCCAGGCAAATGCAAATCTCCACCATGGGTCTCTGCTTGGCCTGTTTAATGGGCAGGAAACATCCCAGAAGCTGCATCTTCTCTTAGTTCTTGTCACAGCTCTCCTATGACCATTATTCTCCTCAGAGTGCTCACAGACCCATCAGGGTGTTTGTAAACTGTATCCCCAACAGACTAGAATTTCAGAAAAGGCGAGAAGCTTGCTAGCAATGGCTAGCTTAAATGTAAACTGGCTGACTTTTCTTTGTTCACTTCACTCAGTTTTTTAGTTTTCTTCTTATTCTGGGGGTACTTTCCTATGCCAAAAATGAGCTCTTTGGTCCCCATTCTCCCAGCACCTTCCTTTCCCTTTCCTGCACAATTATTAACAATTCAGTGCAGAAGTGATTAAGTGGGACAGAACAAAGAAAACAGCCTAGGTAGCTGAAAGGAGTCTATCAGAGCCTGAGCAGTTGAAGGTGTCTGCAGGGTGGAGATGGCCAACACAAGGTGTCAGCCTTTGCATCAAGTGAGGAAGTGATCAGAGAAGGAGGGTCACCCAGCACAGGTGCCCAAGCACACACGGCATCAGGTTGTAATCCCTGTGGAGAGGGAGGTGGTCCAACTAGACTGAAGCTGCAGAAGGAGGATATCCACGTAGAAGGTGCACCCAGTCTAAAAAGGATATCCATGCAGATGTGGAGAACAAGAATCAACGTATGAGAATGACCCATCAGAATAAAAATGCAGATGATCCAATTTTAAAGTGAAACAGAGCCAAAAGGGCACCTACAAATTCTAGTATGAGCCATTAAAATAATTAAACTAAATTTTTTATAATTTTGTCCTTTTACACCAAGCAGCATGAGGGGGCCTGTGTGCAGGGGAACCCTGGAGGAACAGCAGGGGATCCAGCTAGGTGAGGAGGGTACGCGCACAAGGGCTCAGCCTGGCAAGGGTGCTCATGTCCAAATGGAGGCGTCTGTCCAAGGGCAGGACAGTATATGACAGAACAGGGAGACGGGTTACCTACAGAGTTTTGATCAAATAATACATTAAACATAATAGTCCCCATGTTTTTTGTTATCTAAGAAATTACAAATTGGTATTGGAGTGGAACTAGATAAATCAGTGTAGAATTATAGTTTCTAATATATAGAGATGGGGAAATACAGATGCAAATGTGTGCAAACTCCCAAACAAATAAATGCATATGAAAAAACATCCATATATATTGTATACACACACTCCCTAGGGCTGCACACTGAGAAGTCCTGGAAACAGTAACACCAACACCTCAAAATCAAGGAACATAACAAGCACCTAGATTTTTACTTCTGAATTCTATTCTTCTCCAAAACAAACCAGGGCTCTTTGACAAGTAACTGAATCCAAGGCTAGGGCAAGATCAGATCAACCTAGAAGACCTGCTGCCCCAGAAAGCAAGAAATTGCTTACATAATTAAGGATGCATGTCACAAGGATGCAAAAAGCTGACTTATTAGGTCAGGACTAGGGTGAGGCGAGAGAGGGACCAGGAAGCAAAATATAAGGAAGAATCATGGGCAGAATCAACCCTAACAGCACCTGCCTCCTTGAAACTCTGCACAGGTGCCTCAGTCTCCTGTCCCCTTAGTCCTGACCCCGCTGAGGACGCAAGTCAGGGACTAACGGAAGATCAGAACAAATGACAGTAAGTTAGTAACCCACTGAGCAAGATAGTAAACTATAAACCCATGTTGAGATGAACTAAATGGAAGTTGGGTGAGGAATGAAATATTTACATAGATTCAAAGTACCTCTCCCATAAAACAATTTCAAAAAGGAAAAGCCGCCAGGCAGGTGTGACATCATCACCAAGTGATCAACACACATCAGTAATGGGATAAATCAAAGTCACGCCCATGCTAAAGGGACATATGGTGAGGACACGCACAGGTTCTGGGGGGCTGCAGTGTCTCTGGCTCCCCTTACTTTACACTTAGCCCTTAGGCCCCAAACAGAAGCCTGAGCTCCTTACCGAGACAAGAGCTCCTTACCGAGCTCTTCCTTTGAGCCCTAATTGTGGACCATTTGCCTACTTTTTTAAAATTTCGGATGTGAAATTGTTCAAAATATTTTATTATCCTTTAATTTCTGCCGCATCTGTTCTGTGTCCCCTTTTCTTTTTCTAATTTCCATAGCCTTTTTTCCTCTTTGATCAACTTCGCCTGAGATTTGTCATTTTTATTAATGGCTTCCAAGAAACGGCTTTTTGTTTATTGATCCTTTTTGTGTTTTGTTTTGGTCTGCCTGCTCATTATAATCTTACTTCTACTTTCCTTGAGTTTATTGTATTGTTCCTTTATCTAACTTTCTACACTAGACGCTTACCTTAGGAAATTTCAGCCTTTCTGCTTTTCTATCACAAAAGCACTTAAGGCTGTAAATTTCCACCTAAGTATTGCCTCCGTGGCACCCCACAAGATATGTATACACACATACACAAACAAATGAAAATATATACTTTTATTGCTCTTCAGTTCTAAGGATAGTTTAGTTTATATGATGATTTATTTCTTCGACTTCTAAATTATTTAGAAGGGTTATTTCCATATGTGTGGGAACCTGAATTAGTTATGCTAAAAGCCAAGCTGCTATAACATAGCCACAAAAAGTGGCTCCAAAAATGAAATTTATTTCTCACTCCATGGTAGGCAGGCAGGGAGGCTAGATCCAGGTGACTGCTCTAACCTGGGAGCTTGTCTGTTTGCTCTTCTCCCAACCCTCATGGTATTGGCCCTTCTTTGCAAGGGGAAGCCAACTTGTCCATACTCTATCTTCATCCCTGTCTGTGGGAAGCAGCTGCAAGAAAAAGTAAATTAACAGCCGTTTCCTTTTCAAAGCATGTCACTAGCATTTTGGATCAAGTGGACCTGCACTCCAGACTTAACCTCCAGGAATGCAGGCAAAACCCCTGTGCTTCTAGCCAGACCTTCACAATTCCTACTCCTAAAAAGAAGGGAGAATGGATACTGAAGCATTATTAGCATTTCCTGCTGTGGAGTTCCCAGTTATCTATGTTAGCCATTTTAACTTAATTATAGTGCGGTAAAGGTGCAGTATGTATAATCACAACCGTTTGAAAGATATTGATAGCTAATGGCCTCCTAAACGGTCAATTTATGGAAATGTTTCCTGTGTGTCTGAGAAGTGTGTGTATTCAATTGTTTTGTTCAGTGTTCTATATATGTCTAACTAGATCAATATTGCTAATTGTGTTGTTCGAATCTTATATCCTGACATATTGTCTGCTTCACAATTGCAAAGATATTCTATATTAGAGTCCCCCACTAGGAGGACGCATTTTTATTCTGCATCTGTCAATTTTTGCTTTCCATATTTTGAAGCTACTAAGTATATAAAAATTTAGAGTTGTTCTATCTGCCTAGTAATTTGAATCCATCAATATGGAGTATGATCTTAAAGTTTTTTATAGACTGATTTTGTGATATTTGAATAGCTATAGCAGCTTTCTTTACATCAATGTTTTTTCTATAAGTTTCGATTTTTCTGTATCCTGATGTTTTAATTGTGCCTTTTGTAAACAGCTATATTTTTGCTTTTCACCAAGTCTGCTAACTGAACGAAGGTCTTTTAAGTGGGGAGTTACTGAGTTTATAGCTGTAGTTATTACCAACACATGGAATTCTTTCTAACAGTGCTTTCTATTTGCTTTCTATGTTGCTTTTTAAAATCTGTCATCTTTTGGCTTCGGTTATGCCTTGATTTCTTTTTCAATAGCGATTTTATTCTGTTTGTCCTTTCAGACTGCCCTAAAACAATTCAGTAAACATTTAAAAAATTCAGAATCCATAATTTTTATCTTGTAACCTGCCAGCTGTAACTCTAGTCTAGGTCTTACCCAGTATGTGATTTCTTCACTTTAGTTGCTTTTAACACTCGCGAGTTAAACATTTTATATAATGTTTATAGTTGGCATTTGTTTATAGATTTCTTTCCTAGCTTCTTTTTCCATTTCTAATGCTTCTCAAATCATTTATGAAGTGCTTGTTTCGGATGTACTAAAAATTAGAATAAACTTTTGATTTTATTCATCTAAGAAATATCTGTATTTTGCCTGCATTCTTGAAAAGTAGTTTTACTTACGGGGGGTGTGTGTGTGTGTGTGTGTGTGTATATATATATATATATATTATTTTTTTTTCCCTCTGCCATGTCTTTGAGAATATTTTTGTAGTGTGCTTTGATCTGTATTTCGGTTGACTGCCTACAACCAATCTATCATTCCTTATTTGCTTCCCTTTTGCTGATCTGTACTTTTTCTGCCTAATGTCTAGTTTTATATGTCTACTTATTTATCTTCTTGGAGTGTGTTGAGTTTTCTGAGTCTGATGTTATCTTTCAGCAATTCTAGAAAGTTCTCAGCCATTAACTGTTCTGATGTGTCCCTTTATCCTCACTTCTTCCATAACTCCAGTTACAAATAAATAGAATTTCTTAGTGCTTTGTCCCCCCTTTGTCTGTTATTGGTTGAGTCTCTCTGTCCCCATCTAAACTTTAACTATTTAATAAAATTTTATTGGTATAAATTATATACAGCTATTTTACTACATGGTCATTTTTATAGATCGAAAACTTGAGCATAATTTAGACAGATCTTCTTTCCTTAAACACAGCAAATATGTAGTTTATATTGCATATGGATAAATTCTAACATCAGCAAACTTTGATTCTCATTCATAATTTGCTATGTCCACTAATTTATGATTGCTTCCTTTGTCTCACAATTGGTCTGTGTTTCATAATTCAAAGTTCATCTTATCTGGAAAGTTATCACTTGAAGTACTGGTTGAAGATGCATTTCTCAAATGTTTTGTGTAGCTTTCCCTAGGCACTTGATGCCATGCCCATCCCGTTGTGATACAATCTTCCATGAATATTCTCACATTTCTGTATAATCTGAGTTAAAGAGCTGATTGATTGACAAAATAGCAAACATGCTTTGGGAGCTACAGATAGAGTATGGCTCCAAAGAGAGTTACAGACTTATCTCCCTTCCTTTCCTTACATCTCAGAGTAAAGTGTTTCATCACTCTACCCCCAGGCCCCCAGGGAAGAATGGGATACTGTGCCAGCCACCCAATATAGGCTCTGATTTCTCATGATTTGAGGGTCCCTAATTCTGTGGTACAACCACACTTCTGGGCACTGTCAGGCTACCATCACATCATCCTGTGAGGATTGTGGTTTGAAGAACCAGTGCGAAATGCTGTGTAATATGCAATCTATTCTGATCCACACTCCTAGTATTTCCTGTTACATCTACAGATTAAAAAATCTGTGGCAGGCTTACTAGATTGCAAATAGGGTAAAATCTCAGACCTTTCACAATTTCAGATTTACTGTAACTCAAGACCACTTCAAGGTACATGTCCAGGTTCAGTCTGGCAACACAGATTAGTGAATTTTGACTTCACTCTTGTAAAAGCCAGGATTTGCCTACGAATCTGCAAAAGAGATCCCTCCCCACCCAGAACCAAAACTGAGAAGAATATGAGAGAGAGAGAGAGTAACAGAGAGAAAAAAAAAAAAAATCAATTCACTATCTCTATTTGTGGGTCAGGTCTTTATCCCTAGTTAATAATGTCACTTTCTGTGGATTCTAGCTTTATCTTAGAATATCTACCTTGTATAACCCATAAAATTGCCTCCAGTCATGTACATGTGGCAATTAAGTTATAATTTCTAAGATATCAAGAATCAGATTTGTCCTTCCCTCTTAGGTTCTTACTTTCTCTCAATCTATGGCCCTTAAGAACCTCCTTACTTCTTTACCAGTGCTCCGGGTGTGCACAGAACATGTATATACACGTGTATCTCCTTTGTAGATCTTGCCTTTTGTCATTCCATCCCACTATTAATTATCAATTCCACTTTTATTACTATTATCATTTCCAGTCCCCATTTCTGGTTCACATCTACCTGGCAGTTCTTTGTCTATTTCTTTATTAACCCTTTTCTTCATTTTACTTACGTGTTTTTTGTAAAGACCATTAGTTTGAGATATGTCTTAACTAAAAGTAAAAATTTCACATGAGAGAATTTGACCCATTTCTCTGTGTTTATGTAGGTGAAGCACTTGCACAAGCACTTACACCCTTGACTCTTGTATTTTTATAATTTTTCCTTTTTTTTTTCCTCCTGGTTTGACCAAATTGCTTCTTGTTCGATCATTTCCCCATTTTCTGGAAATTTTATTTTACCGATTGCCTGCCTGCATAGATAATCAAATACATACAACCCTACAATTGTTTGAAAGAGGATACTGATTCTTTTCCCCACCATGATATAATAGACCCTACATTTTGTCCTGTTTTTGAAACAGAGTCTCAAGCTGTTGCCCTGGGTAGAGTGCCAAGGCATCACAGCTCACAGCAACCTCAAACTCTTGGACTTAAGCAATTCTCTTGCCTCAGCGTCCCAAGTAGCTGGGACTACAGGTGCCTGCCACAACACCCAGCTATTATTTAGTTGTAGCTGTCATTGTTGTTTAGCTGGCCAGGGCTGGATTCAAACCCGCCAACTCCAGTGTAAGTGACAAGTGCCCTCATAGGTCTCTGCAGCAAGAAATACCCAGCCCCTATATGTACATCTGAACAAAACTATATGCTTAACTTTGAATTAAATAAAATATTTCTGGCACTTTCAAAAAAAAAAAAAAAATACCAAGCCCCTCTGCGATCCTCCTCAGCCTCTCAGGGATAAGGGTAACCACAGGATTCCAGAGTTCTCCACATCCATTGGCTGTACAACTCCAGATAGATGGATTTCCACCAGAATGAAGAGTCTGCACATGTAATCTCAGAGCCCAAACTTATCCCTGACCTCAGCTACCCACAGGTCCCCACAGCTATGAGGCTCAGGAGAGGTGCAAACCTTGTCATAGAAGAGAAGGCACTCTGAGCCAAATGCAGATCACACCCACCTCCCCACCATCACCACCCCCAGCACCCTCAATTTTGCTGCTTCCTCTCACTCAGCTCTAGGATCAAAAGTCATCACCTCTGCAGAGACACTCCCTGCTCTTCCTCTAGGTCAGCAATTCTCAACCTGTGGGTCGCGACCCCTTTGGGTGTTTTGAACGACCCTTTCACAGGGGTCGCCTAAGACCATCCTGCATATCAGATATTTACATTATGATTCATAACGGTAGCAAAATTACAGTTATGAAGTAGTAACAAAAATAATTTTATGGTTGGGGGTCACAACATGAGGAACTGTATTAAAGGGCTGTGGCATTAGGAAGGTTGAGAACCACTGCTCTAGGTACTACCCTGACTACAACTACTGCAATATTATCCTATTTTAGACCCTTCACAGCATTTAGTTTTTTAATTATAATTATCTTGTTTACTTGTCAACCTGTCTATTGTGGGTCCCCTACAAGAACAAATACACCATAACATAGTAAACTTGTCTCTCTCAGGGCCTAACACAAAGCACCCTTACCAAGAAGATGAAGGAATTTCCCTCATCCTTTCTACCTCTTGGCCCTAAAACCCTTGATATTACTTAACTGCATTTCACTAATAGCTTGTATCATTAGTACATTTTCCCCTAGAGCATAATCTCAGAAGTGTCAAGGGTTTTCAGGTAATGCCTCCATTTCAAATGCTCATGTTGTTTAACCACACACCATGTATATTTAGCAAGAGTCATTTACTTAACAATATTTTCCTTTCTTCCCCGTCTTGAAATGTGTTACAAACTATCATTTGATTAAATTACATGCCTTAGTATTTTCTTCAGATAGGATTCACAATACATACTAAATCTTTTCCATGTCCAAAAATGTTACCATTTTACCCTCAGATGAATGATATCTCAGCTGTTCATAAGATTCTTAAGTTACCATCTTGTACCTTCCACTGGGTATGGCTTTTACTGCCTTCAAATGCTTTGTAGACAAGAAAGCAAAGCCCAACACTGGAATAATTATTCTGTTCATGAGTAATATGCTTTCCTTTCTGAACAGTGTACCCTTTTCCTCCTTAGCTTTGGAAGTCAAAACTGTCGTTTAGAATAGGCGAGCTGACTCTTGATAAATAAAAGCTAGAGAAGGACATGGATCTGCTGCTTTGCAATGACTGCAGCAAGTGTTCAGCCCCAAGGACTATCAGACACCACCCTACCGAGGGCAGAGGGCCTGGCAAGCCAGTGGACTGGCTCAAGGAGCATGGTTTTGTAAATGTGCTCCCATTGTATCACAGTTATCATTGAGATGATGAAGGCAGGAATTAGAAAATACCTTTGGAAAGCGCATATCAGTATCTGAAATTCACCAAATGGAAGCATATCATAATGCATGGTAGAAGGAATCATTTAACTCTAATTCGACATGTTCCGGACTGGCCACGCCGGCTCCAGGCAAAGATGTGCGTTCAGTATGCTAAAGCAGACCATGGCTAAAGAAAATTTAAACTGTATTGAGGATGTAATATGAAAAGTAACAGAAACACGGTGAAATTATCTAAAGCCTTTTCCTGACTATTGCCTTCGGTTGTAACTACCTCAAATCATAAAGGACGTAACAAATAAAACATCATCCAAACAGGCAGTAAAATCCGTTTTGGAATTGTGTTCTGCCTATCAAAACACTAGAAGTAACACATGTACTAATTTAGTTGAGAAATGAAAAGGTAAGTTCATAGAAAATATATAAGAAAAAATTTCAGAAAAACTCTAGTTAACAAAAAGTTCTTTCAGTGAGCTTACATCACAAAATGCTTTTGAAGATCTAAATTTATATATAAACAAACTTTTATAGTCATTGTAGAACAAGATTAAAAGCCAATAGTTAAACCATGTAATGGTTTTAAAGAAACACAGTTGCCACAGCAATAATTTTTTCAAAATACTTTATCAATGTATAATAAGTTGAGAATATCATCACTTTGCAGAAGATCATGGTAAAGCAAATTGCAACTGCACATTTGGGTGCCCCCAATTTAAATATACACATTTAAACTGCAGCATTTCTGAGTGGTGCCTGTGGCTCAGTGGGTAAGGGCACTGGCCCCATAGGGTAATGGGTTCAAACCCAGCCCCAGCCAAACTACAACAAAAAAATAGCCAGGTGTTGTGGCAGGCACCTGCAGTCCCAGCTACTTGAAAGGCTGAGGCAAGAGAATCACCAAAGCCCAGGAGTTGGAGGTTGCTGTGAGCTGTGACGCAACGGCACCCTACCAAAGGCAACAAAGTGAGACTATCTCTACAAAAAAAAAAAAAAAGAAAGAAAAGAAAAGAAAAGAAAAGAAAAGAAAAAGAGAAAGTGCAGCAGCATTTCTTCTAACTTTGTCTTGATTCTCCAGAGAAAATACTCAGTTCGTTCATATACACACACACACACACACACACACACACACACACACACACACTAGACAGGTATATTTATTTTGTTTCCAGTGTATGCCACATAAACTTTCTGCAAATAATGCAAAACACTTGACTTTTGACACTTGTATTTAAAATGGGAACTTTCTGACTCCACTCAACTATTAATAGGTTTTATCACCTATTTCTCAAGAATTTTAGTGGCCTGGCTTGTCTTGATATCCATACAGAAAATATACTCCTTAAAAAACATGATCTGAGTCAACCACAATGACTTCTATAAACTCATCACCAAACAAATGCTCTTCTGGGCAAAAAGAAGAAAAAAATGTTTTAAATGCCACTCTTAGTATACTGCTTAACTCTAAGGTATAATAAATATGAAAAGAAACTAAGTTTTCTTTGTTAATGGAGAAGATTCAAGGTGAGAGGAGAAAAGAAAAAAAAAAAAAATCACCATCTACTTAATTTCCTGCCCTCACATTCCCCAACCTCTGCTCTTCATTTCCTTCTATGATTTCCAGGGTTATTTTTCCGGACCAAGTTAAACACAGACAATCCCTGAGTAAATTAGCTAAGAACCCAGACACCAAAAAAGAGAAAAAAGCACGCTTCTGCAAGAGACACAGTAACTGCCAGCACGACTCATGTCTCTATTCCTGATGTATTTGAATTTAGAAGAAAAAAAAAAACTACTAAAAGCTTTAAGAACTATCCACTAGATAATTGTGATACAAGAATATAAACAGGGTCAGTTTCAACAGCCATTTCCTCAGTAAAATTTGACTGCCAAATCTTCCTTCCCAGGAAATACTTTATGAATAGCAGATAATGAACTATTTAGAAAAAGACTATGAATAGCAGATAATGAACTGTTTAGAAAAA
>NW_003852411.1:1504675-1522093 GCF_000181295.1 Otolemur garnettii
TGCAGGACACCTCTGCTGAGGCAAGTTGTTACTCCTAGAAAGCAATCTATAGGTACATAATACATCCCAAAGGAAAAGTGTCCGTCCCCTCCCAAGAAACTTGTGTTTTTCTCTTTGTTTTCTCTTCCTCTGCTCCTTAAAGTTTCCTACAGGTGAGAGGTGAACTGAGGACCTATTATCTCAACCCACATGTGAGAGATACAGGAAGTGGGGTCTACTTCCCTAGAGGGACCCTACTGAGACTCCGAACACCCTCTCGCCAGGCCGGGGGTGGGGGGGGAGGAATCAAACTAACTTTTCACTGCCATTTTGAATTTTCACTCCACCGTTTCCCCCATGCCTGCAGAGACAGTGAAAGGAGGCCCAGGAGGCAGCATCCCCCCGACCCCTGTGGGACCAAGGCGCTGTCCTGGCCCTGCAACCAAAGAATTGCTTGATCCCTGCCTTCCCCACACCATGGCTGCTGGGGCTACGTGTTGTGGTGGGCCCCCTCTCCGGACTGACTAGCCACTGAGAACACAGAACTAAAAATAGACCTGTCATTTGATCCTTTAATAGGTATATTTTCAAAAGACCAAAAATAACACTACAATATAGATATTTGTATCAGAATAATCATTGCAGCCCAATTCATAATCGCTAGGTCACAGAAGAAGCCCAAGTGTCCATCAACCCACAAATGGATCAATAAATTGTGGTATATGTACACCATGGAATACTATGCAGCCATAAAGATGGAGACTTTACCTTTTTCATGTTTACGTGGATGGAGCTGGAAAATGTTCTTCTTAGCAAAGTATCTCAAGAATGGAAGAAAAAGTATCCAATGGTCTCACCCCTACTATGAAAACTAATTTATAGCTTTCATAGGAAAACCATAACCCAACTTTAGCCCAAGAATATGGGGAAGGGGAGAGGGAGGGGAGGGGCAGGGGGAGGATGGGTAGAGGGTGATTGGTGGGATCACACCTATGGTTCATCCTATAAGGATACATGTCAATCTCTCTAAATGTAGAATATGAATGTCTTAACACAATAACTAAGAAAATGATATGAAGGCTATGTTAACCACTTGGATGACAGTATTTCAAGTTGTATATAGAAACAGCACTCTGTACCCCCATGATAGTATTAATGTACACAGCTATGATTTAATAAAAAAAATTAAAAAATTAAAAATCAATAAAATATAAAGTGATTTAAAAATAAAAAGATAATAAAGTAGCTTTCCACAACAAAGCCTTCTGCCAGCTCTCCACTGATAGCTGCTTGGGCACAAGAGAATCAATTCAAGTCAAAATGGATATTTTCATAGAGGACAAGGATTCCTAGGAAAGGTGGATTTTCAAAGGTCACTCATCTCTCATTGAAAGGTTACCAATCTGATTTGGTTCAGGAACCAGCCATAACAGGAAAACCACTGAGGCCAGATTTGCACTTGGTCCTTGACTCAAGTACATTTCCTCAAACTGAGCAGCCTTGCCTCCCAGGAGGTCAGCTCTCAACACATAATGGAACTGAATTTCAGTCACAGTGTCTCTGTTGGAAGTCTATAATGAAGAACTTTTTGATCTTCTTAAGCCATCTTCTGATGTTTCTGAGAGGTTGAAGATGTTTGATGATGCCCAAAACAAGAGGGGAGTGATAATCAAAGGTTTACAAGAAATTACATAACCCAACAAATACGAAGTCTATCAAACGTTGGAGAAGGGGGCAGCAAAAAGGACAACTGCAGCCACATTGATGAATGTATATTCTAGTCCATCTCAGTTTTCTCTGTTATGATATGTACGAAAGAAACTACAATTGACGAAGAGCTTGTTAAAAATTTGAAAGTTGGAAAATTGGTTGATCTTGCAGGAAGTAAAAACATTGGCCATTCTGGAGCTATTGATAAGAAAGTTGGAGAAGCTGGAAATATCAAATCAATCAATCCCTGTTGACTTTGGGAAAGGGTTATTACTGCACATGTAGAAAGAACACCTCATGCTCCTTACCAAGAATCTAAACTAACTAGAATCCTCCAGGATTTTCTTGGGGGCTGCACAACAACTATAATTGCAACAATTTCTCTTACCTTTCTTAATCTTGAGGAAATTCTGAATACCTTAGAATATGCTCACAGAGCAAAGAACATAATGAATAAGCCTGAAGTTAATCAGAAACTCATCAAAAAAGCTCTCATTAAGGAATATACGAAAGAAAAAGAGTGCCTGAAGAGAGATCTTCTACAGCCTGAGAGAAAAAAAGGAGTGTACATTTCCAAAGAAAATTTTAGAGCCATGAATGGAAAATTAACTGTTCAAGAACAACTAATTGTGGATTAAAAAGATTGGTGCCACTGAGGAGGAACTAAGTAGGGTTACAGAGTTGTTTATAACTAATAAAAATGAACTTGACCAGTGTAAATATGACCTGCAAAGTAAGACACAGGAACTTGAAAGCACTCAAAAAAAAAAAAAAAACCATTTGCAAGAAACTAAATTACAACTTGTTAAAGAATACATCCCATCAGTTTTGGAAAGTACCGAAGAGAATTAGCACAGTCAAAGAAACTACAAAAGATGTGTCTGGTCTCCATTCCAAACTGGATCGGAAGGCGGCATTTGATCAACACAATGCAAAAGCTCAGGATGTTTTTGGCAAAAACTTCAGTAGTCTGTTTAGTAATATGGAAGAATTAAGGATGGCAGCTCAAAACAAAAGGCCATGCTAGAAGTTCACAAGATCTTGTTTGGTAATCTACCGTCTTCCAGTGTCTCTGCATTAGGCATTACTACAGTAGCACTTGGATCTCTCAGATGTATTCCAGAAAATGTGTCTAGTCATGTTTCTTAGATTCTGAATATGATATCAAAAGAACAATCATTAACAGCAGAAAGTAAAATTGCAACAAGAATTGATTAATGTACTTAAGACTGACCTTCTAAGTTCACTGGAAATGATTTTATCCTCCACTGTGGTGTCTATATTGAAAATCAATAGTCAGCTAAAGCATATTTTTAAGACCTCATTGACGGTGGCTGATAAGCTAGAAGATCAGAAAAAGGAATTGGATGGTTTCCTCACTATACTTTGTAATAATCTACATGAACTACAAGAAAATACAATTTCTTCCTTGGTTGAATCACAGAAACAATGAACGTGGAATCTTAACTGAATAAAGACAATAAAGCAAACCCATACACAGGAACTTGGCCAATTAATAAATCTCTGGACAGAGAGATTCTGTGCTTTGGAGGAAAAGTGTGAAAACATCCAGAAACCACTTAGTGGTGTCCAATGGAAAATACAAAACAGAGGCATTAAGCCAGTGGAGAGGTCTAAAGTGAAAGAAACTACAGAGCACTCTGTCAAAAACAGCAGATTACCTACCTCTACGAGCCCAGATAAATCTTTAGTTAACTTGAGGGCCAGAATTTTTTTAATTAAATCATAGCTGTGTATATTAATGCAATCGTGGGATACAATGTGCTGGTTTTATATGCCATTTGAAATATTTTCAAACGAGGGCCAAAAATTTTTAAAGAAAATTGCAAATGAAGTTAGAAACCTCAGAAATTGAACCTGTGGATAGACTTTTAAAGGACAGATTATATCAAGACAATATACTCTAAATTTAATATCTACACATTTTTCTGTCAACCCAAAGTTTGTGTTGTGTATTAAGTTGAGTTTTAGAATTTGGACTTGGCACTTAATATATATTTCCAGATTTGCATATAAAGTAGCTCTTTTATAAGAAATAAAAACTTTTTTGCATAGTATTAGATAGGGAGGCCAGGCATGGTGGCTCACATCTGTACTCTTAGCACTCTGGGAGGCTGAAGTGGGAGAATCCCTTGAGCTCAGGAGTTTGAGACCTGAGTGAGACCCCTGTCTCTAAAAATAGAAATATTAGCTGGGTATTGTGGCCGATGTCTGTAGTCCCAGCTATTCAAGAGGCTGAGGCCCTGGCACTCTAGCCTAAGCAACAGAGCAAAACTGTTTCAAAACAAAACCAAATCTGTGTTTGCAAGTGAGTAATAACATTAAAAGATAAAGCAAAATTGACAGGACTAAAGAGAGAAAAGGCTAGAACAGACTAAGTTTGGTGCCTCTTTATTTTTACTAATGATATTTTTCCCAAATGTCCCTGCCTTCTCTCAGCCGAAGCATTGAAACTGAATATGGTTTTGTAGATGCCCATTTTCTGTTACACAAAGTTTAATGGGTGGGAGCTCAGCTTTCTCATAACATAAAATTCTGGCTAACAATACATAGGAAAGAAGAGACATCCTCTTTAAGTAGTAATGATTAAAGTGAGGTATACAGTTACATTCCCTAAGTGATGAAGTCATATAATTTTCAATACTGGGCAGAGTTTTCCATGACATAAATGGAAATAAAAATCTAGTTATAAAGCCATCTAAAACTGCATTATTTGCAAAAACTTAATCTCAGCATTTCAATGTTTCATCACTGGTAAGTTTACCTTCAGTATTTCTAATTTTATTTGTGACTTCCTCTTTGACTCATTGGTTATTCAGAGGTGTGTTGTTTAATTTCCAAATATTTGGGGATTTTCCAACCATCTATTATTGATTTCTAGTTTAATTATACTATGGCCAGATAACATACTTAAGTGATTTCAATTCTTTAAAATTTGTAGAGCTTTTTTTGATGACCCAGAATGTAGACCATATTATTTGAAGATTTCATGTACTTGAGAAACAATGTGTCTCCTATTGCTAGTATATTGTTCTATAAATGTTCATTAAGTCAAAATAAAAAGTTACATAGGATTTGAAAAAGACCATAAAGAATACCACTGAGAGAGGACACACTTACAAAGTCTTCCCCATGATGACTCAGCTCTTAGGAATTTGTAGAAACTTACCAGAGACCAGGAAACTAATGGTTCCATTTCTATAAAAGCCTGAGCCTGCCTGTTCCAGCTCTATTCAAACTGACCAATGAGAAGGGTACCCATGGACAAAGAGCCCTAGACTGGAGATAAAAGGGGAAAACAACAGAGCCAGTGGGAGAACATGGGCATTTTTGCACTATGGCTCCACCAGCTGAAATAAAGTTCTTCCTCTATAATCTTGGTGTTTGGGTGAGTCTCTCTCTGTCAGTCCTAGTCTTCTTGCAACACCACAGCAAAAGAACATTAGACTTTGAAAATAATTTCAGATATTCTCTTAGGACCCAAATTAGAACTTGGAAATTAAAGAATATAATTAAGTTTTTCAAAGAAAAACAAGATTTCTAGAAATTAAAATCTCAATGAATGAAATAAGCAGAATACATACAATTAGAGAATAACGAACCAGAAAAGGAATGCAAAGATATTACACAGAAAGATAAAAACAAGATACTCTAGAAAACAGGTTAAGAGATAGGAAGAGGCTGGGCATGGTGGTTTGTGCCTGTAATCCTAGCATTGTGGGAGGCTGAGGCGGGTGGATTGCCTGAGCTCATGGGTTTGAGAACAACCTGACCAAGAATAAGATGCCATCTCTAAAAATAGGCAGATGTTGTGGTGGGTGCCTGGAGTCCCAGCTACTCAGGAGGCTCAGGCAACAACAACAACAACAACCACCAAAAAAAAAAAACAAAAACAAAAACAAAAAACATCGCTTGAGTCCAGAAGTTTGGGGTTGCTGTGAGCTGTGACACCACAGCACTCTACCAAGGGCAACAAATTGAGACTATCAAAAAAAAAAAAAAAAAAAACCAACCAAGAACAAACAAGTTCTAAAAGTCATTTAACTGAATTCAGAAAGAGTTGGTGGAAAAGAATTAAGTTCATAAGTGGTAGCTGACAACACTAGTGTTTCTAGCAATTTTGATAAACACAAACCCTAATATTAAGAATGAATAGCAAAAAAATTGAGGTGTACAGATACATAATAAAAAAACTAAAGAGGATCATAAACAATGAAACAGGAAAGAAAGATCTTCCAAGTAATGGTCATTGGAGACCAATGGCTGTCTTCTCTGGACTACCATGAGAAGCCCTAAAGTAGGGCTCAATGTGCTGAGAGATAAGTGTTAACTCAGAATTCCATAATCAATAAAATTAATTTTCAAGCATGAGAACAAAAGACATTGCAGATAAATAAAAAATTTTATCAGATTCTTACTGAAACAACTTACAAGGAATATAGTTCATGAGGAAGGAAAATGAACCCAGTTGTGATGTTTAAAATGTAAGGAGGGATGTGGGGAGAGGGAAACACTTCACACTATTGGAACTCCAAACTAATACAGTCTCTTTGGAAAGAAGTATGGAGAATCCTCACATAACTCAAATTAGACCTCCCATTTGACCCAGCATTCCACTAGGCATCTACTCCAAAGGAAAAAAAAAAAAATCATTTTATGCTAAGGACATATGCACTAGAATGTTTATCACAGCTCAATTTACAATCACCAAGATGTGGAAACAACCTAAATGCCATCAACCCGGGAATGGATTAACAAGCTGTGGTGTATGTATACCATAGAATACTATTTGGCTGTAAGAAAAAGATGATGACTTTACATCTTTTGTATTAACCTGGATAGAGTAGGAAAACATTTTTCTAAGTATCACAAGAATGGAGAAACAAGTATCCAGTGTACTCAATTGTATTATGAAGTCAGTAGATGATCTAACACATGCCCACATAGGAGAAAAACTTAATTTTATCCAAGCTGGGGGGGGGTGGAAAGAAGGGGGGAAATTGGTGCACTCCCACTTAAAGAGCACAAGGTAGAGGTATATGGCACACCTTTGAGTGGGACACAAGTGTGAGAGGGACTCTACCTAAAATGTTAGGAGAAATTGTGCCCTCGTTGTACCCTCACAATAACCTCAAATAAAAAATAAAATGGAAGGAGGAATGATAAGCAAAAGAAGTGGTAAATATAGGAATAAGCTAAACTATTTGGTTGTATAAAATAATGTTTAATTTGGGTATGAGGGGGTCAGGATGGAACTAAAACTTTGAGGAAACCATGCAAAGTTGGAAGGAGGTGATCCTAGTTAGAGTCATGACTTGAGGAGGGTAAACACATTAACTTAGGTTTGTTTTTTTTTTTGTTTTTTTTTTTTTTGAAGGTTCATGTGAAAATCCCTTTTAAAATAGTCACAAAAGAAATTCTAAAAAAAAAAAAAAAAAGATTAAGGACCAAATCATGCAAAATTAAAGCAAGAAAGAAAAAGAAAACTGAAGCCACCTAAGATGGTGGAAAGAAATACCATTAATCACAAAGAAAATGCACAGACCACCCTATGGTTGAATGACAAACGGTATTATATTACATTAAAAGACAAAATTCATCAGTATAACCTGGTTTCTTGTACCCTCACTGAATTGCCAACATTTAAAAAAAAAAAAGACAAAACTCGGTTATGAATGACATTTCAAATACTTAATCGGTATTGTGTAGGTACTGACCAGTTGGAAAGGATTTGCCAACATAGAACTATACCAGTCATAACCAGTGTGTCCCCCAGAGAATCACACCATCAGCCCTGCTTCCAGACATATGTTGTCTTCAACATCTAAAACACATGGACACACAAATGCCGAAAAAAAATTAAATGGAAGAAGACATGGACAATACTATTATCACTTACCATGTCCTTTTGAGTATCAGATCAAACAAAACAGATTTTAAGACCAAGAAGCATTGCGAGAGGTAGAGAGCCATCATCAGAAAAGGTGTGGGGGTGCCATTCTTGGCACTTCTGCCTTGTCATTTCTCCTTCACTGCCACATCTTGTACACGTCCCTCTGCTATTGGTAATGTGGCACACACATCCTGAGGTTTGGAAAGCATTCCCTACGAATCTGTTGATATATCCATATTTTCATTTATTATCCTTATTAGTCTGTTTATGAGGCAAATTTGGGGACTTTTAAAAATGAAGATGCCACCATATTCATGTGTTATGCAAATGATCCCATTCCCACAGAAGAATGGAGCCAAGGGCAGGTATGGCATGCCTTATTCAGCTTGCTGCAGCCAGTAAGCAAGAATAAGTCCATGCCAGGGAAAAGTTCTGTACGCTTTTATCCAGGAGAACAAGAGTGGCCAGATGCCAAGCAGCAGTGTATACAGTTATGGCTGTATAAGGAAAACATGGCGCCTTCAGGCAGAGCCGCACGGGAAAAAGCCTGAACCACCCCACCTTGCCCCACATCATATTATGCTCATTTTGAAATTCTTTCCTACTTCACTGCCAGATCATCTTTTCCAAGATATGGCATTTCATCTGCCCCTCACCAAGCTTCTGTCTTTCCAGGGTAGCACACCAATCTGTAAAAGCTATATAGTTGATTAAAATGGATTCCTTGTGCTAAGAATTAAAGTGGGCTACCTACAGGTCACTGGCCCTACTGAAGTATCTCTCCTCCACAGTTCATATGCCCACCCAAGACAGTTGTACTGTTCTTCATAAGACAGTTTTAAGATGAATTGAAATCTATGATAAAAACCCAAATTACTCTGCTTATAGTTTCAATAAAGAAAAATGCATTATGTATTTTCCAACAATTATCCTGTATATTTTATTGTAAAGCAGGCAGCCAGACCCGGGCAGTTAACAACAAGACAAATTTATTTACCCTTATCTTTTATATCCTAAATATCTGTAAAACTGTATGAGGGGAAAATATCTACTCATTTTTTTGTTGTTGAGATAGTCTCACTTTGTTGCCCTCAGTAGACGGCCATGGCATCATAGCTCATAGCTATCTCAAACTCTTGGGCCCAAGCAATATCTTGTTTCAAGCCTCCCCAGTAGCTGGGAGTACAGGCACCTGCCACAATGTCCAGCTATTTTTAGAGACAGGGTCTCCTAATCCATCTGCCTCAGCCTCTTAGAGTGCTAGAATTTTATGAATGAGCCACCACACCTGGCCAAATAATTTTTAGACATAATACTCAAACATTAGGAGGCTCTAGAACAGCAGTTCTCAACCTGTGCCTTGTGACCCCTTTGTAACAATGAAAACACATAGTGGCATTAGGAAGGTTGAGAACCACTGCTCTAGAATCATTTACCATCTCTGTTCACTGCATCAATCATGTATTACCCACTTAACAAAAAGTCTGATGTGTTTTCCATTGTAACAAAGTAGAAAATATTTTAATTCAAAGTATTACAGGAGGTACAGATGTTTGATTACCCAGATCCCTTTTCAATGCTTGAGTCAGGATTGTCAGTGTGCCCATTATCCAGACAACATTCACTGAGAACATGTTAGGTAGGTTTTCACCTATCCTCTTTTCTCTCCTCTCCCCATTTGAGTTACTAGACATCAGCCTAGGCAAAGAATTTATGAAAAAGACCCAATGCCAATCAAAACAACAACAACAAAAAGATTTGATTAAATTAAGAAGCTATACACAGCAGAACAACCTACCCAAGTGAGAATATTCATAAACTATATCCAATAAAGGGCTAATCACTAGAATCCATAAAGAATTCAAACAAATCAGTAAAAATACCTCAAACAACCCCATCGATAAGTGGGCAAAAAAACATGAACAGAAACTTTTGAAAAGATAAATGACCAATAAACATGAAGAAATGTTTAATGTCACTAATCAGGTAAATGCAAATTAAAACCAACATGAGATCAATGTATACAGTTATGGCTATATAAGAAAAAGCTTACCCCTGTTATAAGGGCTTTTATTAAAATTTCCCAATGATAGATGCTGGCATGGATGCCAAGAGAAAGGAACATTCATACACTATTGGTAGAACTGCAAGTTAGGAAAACCTCTACGGAAAATAGTAGGTGATAGAATCAGGGATACCTGCCCAAATAGACCTGCCCTACCCAGGTGGGACTGACCCCACCCCCCTCCCCAGCAGGCTCAGGTTTATGACTCACCCAAGAAAAGATAAAAATCATGTCCCACCCAGGAAGGGTCAGACTCACATCCCTCCCAGGAAATAGGAATACTTCCAATTGCTGCCCTCCCTGACCCTTTAAATCACATCCTCCATAACTCACCTGCAGAATTCCTTTCCTGATTTCACCTCACCTGCATCTAAGATGAATAAAAGACACGGACCACATTCACTGGGCCTCTATTTTCTGTTCGTCTCCTGCCTCGGAATCATCTTTCATCTTTGGGTCTATAACCTCTCAGTCCGGAGATTCCTCAAAGAACTAAAAGACCTAATATTTGACCCAGCAATTCCACTACTAGGTGTTTTCCCAAGGGAAAGAAATCATTTCATCAAGAAGACAGCTGCACTCAAATGTTAAATGTAGCACAATTCACAGTTAAAAAGATGTGGAATCAACCCAAATGCCCATTAATTCGTGAGTGGATTAACAAAATGTGGTACATATATAACACAGAATACTAGTCAGCTATGAAAAAAGATGACTTAACGCCATCTGTAATAATTTGGAGGAACTGGAGATCATCCTAAGTGAAGTATCTAGAGAAAAAACACCACATGTTCTCACTATTAAGTTGGAACTAACCGAGAGGAAAATACAGCAAGTATAAATCTAACTTTTAGAATTGTTGCTGGAATTTCTGTGCTGAGTCCTTGGGTCTCAGGGTTCAAAGAGTGAAGCCACAGCCATGTAAACAAGGAGTAGTGCATCGTTTATTGATATTATCAGGAGAAAGACCAAGAAGCTGATAAGAGGAGGAAGCAAAAGAGGGGGAACAGAACCTCTGGCAGTGGAGAGGGGAATCCAAGTAGGAAGCCCCCCAAGTCTTCAGTCTAAGAGGTTTAAATACTATCCTGCAGGAAGGGGGTTTGGAGGAAGCATGCCACAATTGGCCAGAGGTCTGCTGGCAGAAAATGATCCTAAAACTGGCACAGGAATGTGGTCCTCACAGTTTTTGCCTCAGGCAAAGGATTAGGATGTACCTCCCTACTCAGAACCTCTCTTTGTTCAGGACCTTTCTAGAGTCCACTGAGTGTGGCCTGGAAAGGGCAGCCTGTTCATGCCTAGAGATGGGGGTCTGATTTCTGAGCTTACCCAGGCCTAGAGAGTGGAGGAGGTCCCTGTCCAGCCCTGAGTGGGGGAACCCTGTATCAATCCTCCCACTCCAAAAAGAAGCTCTAACTGCTGTTAGGGAAAAAGGGACGCCGACCGCTCCAAACTGCTTCCTGCTGAATATGGACGATGATAAAGGGGGCAGTTAGAGGTTCCTTGGAGGAGGATGATCCAGGGGTCCACGGTAAGTAAAAATCTGCATTGATGATGGTCCCGAGTAAGCTTATGATACCCAGGAGAATAGCAGTTACAGCAGGACATAAAATGTGAAGTACATTGGATGCAAAAGTAATTCCAAAGTAAGAATTCCTCCACAATAACTAAGGCTCTTAACCAACTTGAATTAGGTAACCAGGAGAACAATAAGTTAAAATAGTACATTCCTTTAAATTCTGTATATCTAAATAATTAATAGATGCTTGGTTTTCTAAGACAATTTCTCAAGTGACTATGTTCTATGTTGAGGGTGTTAATAGCTTCTGGGGTGGCATTCAAGGCTTTTGCTATGGCAGGAGCTTGTTGACTCATTTAATTACCATAGCTGGCATTATAAATACAGGCAAGGAGATATACTTGGCTGGGCGGAAGAGGAGGGGGAAAAAAAAAAACCTAGTGCTCTTCTGAGAGGCTAAAATTTGGGACCTGCCAGGTCCTTTTAGTTCTAGTATTCAAGTCCTGTGACAAGGCCCTCCAGGGACAGTAGCCAGAACATAAGAAAAACCTACTGCCCACACAGCGGAAACCAACCCTTAGGAATCCTGGTACGCATATTGGCATAAGATATTGTTACCAGAATTTCTTCAGTAGGTCCTTGGTCCCGGGCATTCAAAGAATGAAACCACAGATGAGTGGTAAGATAGGATTTATTAGACAGGGATATAGAAAGTATTAAAGCACCAGAGTTTCTGGCAAAAGAGAAGACCCAAGTTGGAAGTCCCTCCCCTGGGCCCTTTGTCTAAGGGTGTACATTGTCTGAAGAATTATATTTTGGCTAGGATTTGGGGGGTGGAAAAATATCCTCTCAAAGTTGAATGCAGTTCCTCCCCTGGGGCAAGGTTGTTAGTCTTTGCTGTTTTTGGTTGCAGGGAAAGGATTAGGGTGCGTGCTCCCTACTCAGTGAACATCTGTCCTTAATTGGAGAAGGAACAGGATCTTATCCCATATTCACATAATTTTTCTGTTCCTGCTTGAACCAGTGTATCTCTTAAGAGTGGAGTTAAGACTTTTAGCCATGACTAGAAAGACACTGAGAATAGCCAATTGCCCCGACTGTAAGAGTTGAGAGAAAATTTGGTAACTGGCCTTCCAGACAACCCCCTTGATAGTTAAAGACTTGGGGGTCAAGAATCCAGGACTTGAGAGAAGCACAGGTAGGAGAAAGCTCGTCTCCTGGTCGTCCTTGGTCAAGCACACCTGGGGCTCTCAGGCAATAATCAAGCTCAGGGGCCAAAGGAGTCCCCAGTCCCTGAGGCCTTCACCTCTGGGAACAGGCTGATCTCCGCAGTTACCCTACACATTGGACGAGGCTTGCCTGCCAGGCTGCACCATTCAACCCGAACGACTCTTTTTTCCTTCTCTCTTTTTCCTGGTTTAATAGAAAACCAATGTGGCTTCTGTTAGGAGGTTTTCCCAATTAGAGACAGGGCCTAGAGCGAATTTTAGAAGTTCCTCCTAATGTCTGGAGCCATTTGAGTAATGAATTTACACATTAAAATAATTCTGCCCTCTGAAGAGTCAGGCGTAAATTGGGTAATCTTTAATGCCTTTCTAGGTTACTTAAGAAAAGCTGTGGGATTTTTGTCCTTCTGAGTGACAGAAGGCAGCTGAGAACAATTCTCACTGTCCTGTTTAGGGTCTTCACAGGTGCCTGTCTCTCCTTCCCAGGGCTCCTGGTCTTTTTTGGAGGACATATTATTATGAACCACAAGTCACTCTACCATCTAGCCTTTAAGTCTCCCTTCCTTTTAAATGAGATGAGAAAATTTCACTCTCAAATATGACTACTCAGTATTAAGAATATTTTCAATTAAAAGGTGATTCAAGATCACAAAGTATTTGGCTTTTTTTGTTTTGTTTTTTGCTCTTGAGACAGTCTCACTTTGTTGCTCTCAGTACAGTGCCATAGCTCAAAGCAACCTCAAACTCTTGGGGTCAAGTGATCCTCTTGTCCAACACCCAGATATTTTTAGAGACAGGATCTCACTCTTGCTCAAGCTGGTCTCAAACTTCCAAGCTCAAGCAATCCACCCAATCTGGGCCTCCAAGAGGGCTGGGACCACAGGCGTGAGCCACCATACCCCACCCCGACAGGAAAGTATTTAAGGGACTTCCCTTTGTCTACACAAAACCAGACTGACCTAACCGAAAGGGCAACTGACTTTCCACCCTCCAAATGCTGGCGGACCTGGCCCAAATTATTTAAAACATAATACCTGTCCCTCAGGTTAATTTACAAGTCTGTTCCTTTCCCCATTTATCAGGTACCAGCCCCAACATGCTATGGGTTTCCTTCCAGTGGCTTGGTGGGGCAGGAGACCATTGGAAAATAGGAAATAGGCAAGAGAAAAAGAAATAGTTTTTAAAGCAGCAGGGATTCAGGAGGTGGCATACCTATCTTCGTGAGGTTTCCAGTATGCTGCCCCAAATACCAGGCTAGCTCTGTATTTATTTCATATATCAGTGTTTCAATCATAAATCTCATGAAAGCAAGGCAACAATCCCATCATGGTTCTTACTGTGCTTGCATTTCTTTAACAAAACTATTTCTTTAACTATATTAGTTGTATGGATTTACTTATTACTTTTATTATTTTAAGGTATTTATGATCTTTATACACACAGTTTGGATAGTCAAAAAGTCCAGGAGCAGGATGTCAGAGAAATACCCTAATTAGACCAAGCTCACAAATCATGCAAGTGATTTTTTTTTTTTTTAATACCCTGAGAGGCTTATGTCCAGACAGACTCCTCTGGCCAAATCAAGGTGACAGAAGAACAGGTATTTCATCTCCTCATCTGGTCCAGAGCAATTCTTGTTGCATTCAACAAAATTTAAACATTCTACATTCCCAACTCCCCCAATCACTCTCCTGGAGAGAGCAGGCAGCCATGCCAGAGCAGAAAGCCTCAGCTCAGCCGCAGAGGTGGCAGAGCCCCGCAGGGGGTGGGGGAAGTTCCAGCAGGACAGCTTTCAGAATGTTAACGAGGCAGTTGGTGCAGTTCTTACGCAGTGCTCTGCACTGAAATTAAGGTTCCTCTCAAATCACTTATCTCCTTTTTCTGTTTTCCTTTTGTCCATCCTCTGTAATCATATTCCTAACTCCTACTTACAACTAATAACTGAACATTGGCGTCAATCTTGTAAAACCATTACTAACAATGCAAGCACAACAAGCTATGACTCTTAAGAATTCCCCCGTGCACCCTGTACCATTCATTCATCCTCTCGCAACCTATACCCTACAATTCCTCCTCTCCCTTCTAAAAGGCAAGTTCAAAGGTATCCTTGAGACACAGGGTAATCACACTCGTGATTCTTCACAGGTGTGGAGCACTTGGAACCATACATCTCTATGAATCTGCCCCAATTGTGAGTCAATCTTTCTGCAAAGTTTCTTGGAAAATACAAGTTTCTCTTCACCTCTCTACTTTTATTTAAGGTCAATATTTAATCAATAACTTTACTTCTCTCTACAAGAAGTCAGAAAGGCTGTCTGAACTTTGGGGAGACTTTTACACATCAGAATTAACAGGTAAATTTTCCCAAAGCACTTTCAATTTGTTTTACTTTAGGTAAAGGAAAAGGGGTACATAACTCAAGCAGTTTGGTCAAGGAAGTCTCTGGCATTGGCCCTTTTGGGCTTCTTCTCTCCTTCCCTTAAAGGTGCTGAAGAGCACAGCGGAGGCACAGTTAGGGAGTGAAGATAAGGCAGCCCCTTGGGAATTTCTGACTAGCCCAAGAGACCACCACCAGCTAGATTGGCTTATTTTGCTAAAGGGAAAAACAGCCCAACTGTGAGGTACTTCCAGGTGTCCTCTGGTGGCTGTTGCTGGCTATAGAGAATGGCATTACCCTTGGGCGTCAGTAACAGGAAAATTAGGCATTCCCTTCTTAGAGGCTCTAATACTGGTAAAATGCATCCAAGCTTCCTAGTGGGGAACCAGAAGTTGAGGAGGAATTCTCCACTTATGAGAGAAGACACAAATGAGATTTAAGGAGACCACTGACTGGCAGTGAAAGATTGGCATCTGGCCTTTTTCCCTTTTCCCCTTGCTCCAGACATGGGGCAGAATTAGAGATCTGGCCAGAGACACAGGTGTGCTGGAGCTCTAACCAGATGGAGAGCTAGAGATCTGACCAGAAAAACTGACCCAGACTGAGAACTAGAAATCCCCATCCCACCGCCCTCCACTACCACTCCCCATGGGCTCCAAGGCCCCACACTTGCTCGAGCCATGGGGCATCACCCCCTCCCCACCATGGGCTGCACAAGTCCACTCATCCCAACCACAGATGGGTCCCTCTATGCACTGGAAGTAAAAACACATAATAAATGATAGAATCAGATTACTCACCTGCCCAGGTAAAACCCGCCCACCCAAGAAGGATCGAGTACAGGACCCTCCCAGGAAACAGTGTACAGACCAATCCCTGCTTCTCTGACCCTTTCCCACCCACCTGCCCAGGAAAGACTAAGTGTATGACCCTCCCAGGAAATACTGAATGGACCAATCCTTGCCTCTCTGACCCCGTAAAAACCCCACCTGCCATAGCCCATTTGTGGATTTCTTCCTAGTCAGGAATCTCACATCTGCACCCAGGTGGAATGAAAGCCACTTTGATTACACAAACCGGGACTTCACCTCTTTCGTCTCATGCCTCAGAATCATCTTTTACATTTTGGGCCCATAACCTTTCAGTGAAAATAAGATGGAATCTGTCAGGCTAGGGCAGATGTGATACAGCCAGTCTGGTCCCTTTAGATCCTATCTGACCTTCACTCCCTGTCCCCGTTCTTACAGTTTGATAAATTTAGCTCCCACCCTAAAGAAGCCTATTTTGAGTAGGTTAGGTGGATTGATTTAGGAGATTAACCTTTAAATTGAGAATGTTATTTACGAGTCATGGGTTCTGCTGATTATTGTTCATAAGGGTTAACATGGCCTTCACTTTGAACTCAAATGTATAGAACTGTGGTGTTAGAAACGGCAGATCAGGACAGTCTTGGAGAGGCTACTCTCATTGTTCTGCAGAATCCCGGCCTTCTGACAAAGTGGTGGCACTATCCCCATCTTTGTGTATTGGCTGACAGTGACAGATGGCCAGACTCTTCATCCAGTAACCCAAAGAGCCCCCTCATTCCAACCATGGAGTCATCCCTCTGTGTTGGATGAGTCTACTGAGGTGCATGACACCCCCCCACACACATAGTAAATCACTTGCCCAGATTTACTCGTTTTACAAGCATAGCCATTTTCACCCACTAGGTTCCTCCATTCACCAGCAATAGAGGGAAAGGTTTGGCTTGACTCAGGGGCTCTACCAGAGTTACTTACTGCTAAGCCTCATTGGATCTGAGTATCTGTTTAACTTACAGAGAATGAGATTTCCATCCATTTTTCCCCAGTCTTATTCTACAGTTGTACAGTCTTTTCCCCAAATTCCTAGTAAATTCTGGGCTTGGACTATTGATTTAGCCATTGCAATTGTTGAGAAGGCATTCCAGTAAGGCGTTCCCTAGAATGTCCCATCCATACTCCTTTATGAACAAGGCTTTTTACTCATAGTGCCATGTTTCCACTCCTTTTCCTTTTTCCCACCTAAGACTGATAAGCACCACATTTTCTACCTTCTTTCCTTCCAGAAACATCAGCAAGGCGACTACTGCCAAAATCAGGGTTGAAAGAAGTGGAGTTGAGAGACATTTTATCACAGTGGTGGGTTGGCCACCTAGAGACAATTTCAACACCATAATGGCAGTTTAAACAGACATTTTAGGTACCATAGAGGCAGGTTAAACATCCTCTTCAGTAAAAACCTTTGCAGCAGGTTAGTCACAACCAGCTGAAGTCTTAGCAAAACGTAGCACACCTTCAAACCTTTCCATTTATACTACTAGACCAGAAAACTAAGTAGAGCACCTAGGGTAGTTTTTTTGGCCTTTCCTCATTTTTAAAGGTTTTTTTTCTTCTTTATCATTTATTGAAGGGGTTTTTTGCCTTTCCTCATTTTTAAGGTTTTTTCTTATCATTTATTGAAGAAGGAGCTGAACTATAACAGAGTATCATCCGGAAGTCTAAAACTTCCAAGAGGGCTCAAAATGTGGAGTGATCAGTTCTTGTAAGCATTTCTTAAATGAGCCATCTTTTATTTTTATTCTCTTTTTTTTTTTTTTTTTTTTTTTTT
>NW_003852411.1:1522470-1524067 GCF_000181295.1 Otolemur garnettii
CCCTCCAGGAAAGAGTAAAACGCCCCTTCCCTTCAGATCCAAGAGTTTCAGTCTTTCATTTCTCTAACAGGAATACAGCCTCTGTTACAAACATGCAGAAAAGCCAATTGAAATGAATTTGGAGGGAAAGGCAATGAAAAAGACCCTTTAAAACGCACTCAAAGCAGCTGAGAAACACCAAAGTCAGCACAAGCTTACCCAACACGATCACTCCCCTACCGACATTCCATTATTACCAAGCAAAGCAGGTGAGCAAAGGGAAACACCTTAGCAGTAAACCTGGTCCCCTTTCCCAGAGGGGAGATCTTAGGGACAGACTGTAGACATCAGAAGAAAGACTTGAGACCCAGGAGATAGGGAATGACAGTAAGAAAGCTGAGAGAGTGGCGCTCCAAAGAGTTTTGCCAGAAGGCTCGTCAGTGCTGTGGGATCACAACCACTGCCAGAAACCCCGGCCCTCTGCCTAATGCTTCTGCTCACTTTTCAACTCTCAACCACAGACAGATAGTGGAAACAGAATGCATTCAGGAACTTCCCAACATTCCTCGTTCTCCACTGCTCTGCTCCCCTTCCTGGGAATGCACACTTATGGAGCCAAGGGGGATTCAAAGGCCCATCCCCCAGTAGCCTTGGGGGCTACGCTTGACTTGAAGGTCACCAGCCAGGCTACTTGCACTTAGGGGCTGACATGTACCCAAATTTTCAGTCTCCATAGTCACGACCATAGAAAATATAGGATAGAGTCCAGCAGTGGCCCCATCACTTACTGCAAAAGATCTTGAGTCCCAGATGAGTTCCTCAAAATATGTTGCCGGAATTTCTCTCTATGCTAAGTCCCTGGTGTCAGGGTTTGAACAATGAAACCACAGACCATACGGATAAGCAACAGGACAATTATTGGCAGAGAGAAAGTTGGAGAAGCATGATAAGTGAAAGATGGGGAAGCAAAAGAGGGGGAACAGAACCTCTGGCAGTGGAGGGGGATATCCAAGTGGGAATCCCAAGTCTTCAGTCTAGGGTGTCTAAATCCTATCCAGCAGGCAGGGGGATTGGGGGAAGTATGCCACAACTGGCCAGAGGTCTGCTGGCAGAAAATGATCAAGCCAAGAATTAGGGTGTGTGCTCTCTATTCCAGGAGGGACCTCCCAGAATCCATCAGGCTGCTTTGTTTATAACCTTGCTAGAGTTCAGTGCATGTGGGTCTATGCCTAGAGATGGAAGTCTGATTTCTGAGCTTACCCTGGCCTACAGATTGGGAGGGTCCCTGTCCAGCCCTGAACGGGGGAACCCTGTCTTAGAATTTAAGTGACAAAAGATTTTTCTGAAATTCTTATTTTGTAAACAATATTGCTTCAATTCAGAAGAATGCATATTAGATAAAAATGAAAAATACAGAAATTATAATTACAGAAAGCAATCAGTGGTTGCCTTGGAGGGGGGTATAGAGAGGCAGTGAGAAGCACTGCAGTGAGAAGGGTTACAGAGAAGCATAATTTTTCTTTTTTTGAGAGTCTCATTATGTTGCCCTTGGTAGAGTGCCATGGCATCACAGCTCACAGCAACCACAAACTCTTGGGTTTAAGCAATTCTCTTGCCT
>NW_003852411.1:1524327-1533699 GCF_000181295.1 Otolemur garnettii
GTACCTGAAACTACTCAATTTCAGCATCACTAGAAGTAGGATAACCAAATACTACAGCCTCTTTAGGTAACACCTAGGATCATTTTTTAATATTCTTCATAAAAAAAATTTTAACCTAAATATAATCAAGCCCTACTCTACAGCTAACTTCCATTTGTAATAAAGAGAAAATAAATTCAATGTCAAAAGGAAGCAAGGGACAAATCTAGAATGTGGCACATTCTGCAGAACGTGACCCAGTTTCAGCCCAAGTCAATGACATGAAAAGAAGCAGCCTAAGGGGAAAGAGCCTGCTCCAGATTCAAAACCCAAGTGCATGAAGGACCTGACTGGATGCAACCTGTGGACTGATGCTGAGTTAGTAAGTCGTGTTAAGGCAGCATTTCTCTAGTCCTTGAGACAGCTAATTAACTAGATTGCAGACTGGGTATTAATGAAGGAACTATTGCTTGTTTTGTTGAATATGCTAAATGCTGTTTTATATAATAAACTATCCTTATTAATAGATGCATTTTTAAAAGACATAGGAATCACAGGGGTGACTAACATATCTGGAATTTTCCTTGACTTCAAACTTTTTAAAACTTCAAAAATTAAAACCAAAACAGAAAGATAAAGGTGGCAAAATCTTGATCTTCCCCAAGTCTGACTGATGGGTATTTCTTATATTAATATGGTTGTGTTTGAATTGGATTTCAAATGGTTAAATTTAATTGTGATGAAATTAATCTCTTCACAAAACTGAATAGAATACACCATATTTTCTGAGTCCTTATAGAAAATATAGAAATGAATACAGTCAACTAAATGTATTAACATTTTGCTTTCTTAGACATGTAAAGGATGTTTGAATTATCATTGCCATATCCAACTGGTATGATTATCTGAGAATATTTATAGCATAAGCCCAGGAGTAAATAAATTTAGCTCAATCATTGTTCATGATGAGCCTAGCAGTATAGTATTTAACAAATGGATCTCATACATGTCACTAGCAACAGCTGCTCCTTTTTTAAGATCTCACTACATGCCAGACACTGTTCTAGGCCCTTTAAATATATTATTTCCACTTTATTCTATAACCTTAAAAAAGTTGCTATTACGTTTTTACAGAAGAGAACTCAGGTTCAGAAAGTAACTTGGTCACAGGCACAGTTCCCTTGGTATTCTTTCTAAATACAAAGACCAGAATCTTCCCTCTACTCTGGAGAATTCTTCCAAACTTTATTCCCTAGAAATATACATGGATTATGCAGGTTATGATTCTTGCCAAAGAAATAACAATGCTCAATATACACATTGCTACAAAATGGTCAATGCACTTTGATACATTTTCAAGTTTGTCAAAAATATTTCTGTAAGGCAGCTGAATGGTGGTGAAAGGACACCACACCTTGATATGCGGTGTCCCTGTGGCCCATCCTGCCTGGATTCAAACCCCAATTCTGCCACTTACAACCTAAGTGATCCTTGGCAACTTGACACCCGTCTCAGTTCTGATATCATTCAAAGGTCAATAGTAATAAATGACTGCTGCAAAAATGGAATACAACCAAATGTTAAAAATCTCCCTTGAGTCTATACTTGGGATATAGCAACTACACATTAGCACCCTTCTTACCCACCTTTTACGGCTTACGCATAACTGAACAATTCCAATCACAACTGCCCTGAACGGTAACCTTCACTGCCGTTAGCAAAAGGAACCAGATACTGCATAATGTATTGCTTTTCTAGGCCCAAGGCATGGGTGCCCTAAATATTTCTATATAAAATTCTATGTTTTAACCTAAACATTATATAAAATCAGGTTGCAATGCTGTTAAAGAGTTGCTGACAATAGCAGCAACATTTACCTTCCACAAATGTCACTTCACAAGCTGCTCTAGGCAAGACTGTTTCATCAGTGGAGCTCACCCTGCCTCTGTGCCCTTCCTCACTAGCAAACACCATGGCTCAGTCAGAGCAGCTCTGCTGCACGGTGGCTATTTCCACTGACAAGATAGAAAGCCAGAAAAATTAATACCTGATCACCATTTGGAGGAAGACTTAATTAAATGCTCTTCAACATGCTATGACTTAGGTAGCATCAAGTTCTGAGGGAGAGCTTGTGATGTACGTGTGATTTAAACTCACACATACCCTTCCAAAGACCTCTAAATGGTTTTTCAAGTTAATATTCACATATTAATGATCGTGGGGGAAAGCACCCTAAGGACAGAGAAAAACACACCACTTGCATTGTTAGATCTAAAAATAAAATTAAGATATGTCTTCATAAAAAAAAAAAAATAACCTATGGGCTATATTTACTAGGATACTCAGTTTGGCCCCAGAGTTAAAAGCAAATCACTTTAAAATAAATGTAGGGCATCTACCTCTCATCTCTAAAGGAGCACTCATGTTCAAAAGATACCAAATTTTCTACTTTTAATTAGTTGTCATTTTGAAGTCAACCTCTAAACAGCATGAAAGGGATCAGCGCACAGGAAACGGAGTGTGACAAAAATCAAGACATGTGAAACACGACATGCCACCTTCTTTCCTTTTGAGATCCCCAGTCCTGTTGCCATATTTGGAATTATAGGCAGGAGACGAAAGACAATTACTAATTGCCCTTCCGTTCTTTTTGCAGTTTTTGGCTGAGGCTGGTTTGAACCCACCACCTCCAGTATATGGGGCTGGCGCCCTGCTCCTTGAGCCACAGGAGCCGCCCTTCCCCTTCCATTCTCAAAGCATCTCCACTTCCACAGGGCCAGTAAGCTGGCCACCAGAGAGTTATCTTGGGAGATTTAAGACCTGCCGTACATACTAAGCCAGTCTTAGAAGTTCTTTAAGGGGTGTTCCAGAGACTTGGACATGTTATATAGCTCCAATGGCTGCCAACATTTATATTTGAAGTCATCACTCACTGGGGATGGAAAGAAAAGAAAATCAAGATGGGAAAACTTTCTGAATTTTAGACAATGGTTAGGATTAGAATGTGTGCATGTTATATGGACTAGTACCTCAAAGTGAATTGAAGCCCCTGTAGATTTTTGTAGACTTAGAAAATAGTCACACGTACAACCTTCTTTCCATACAGCAGAGAACAATGTGAAGACAAGACAATGGCACAGAAATTACATTATGAAACGTATTCGGGAGCAGATTTGTTGCAAACCCTGTAAGATTGAAAAACACACCTCTTTAAAACTCATGGAATGAAATAGCGGTTGTCAACTTCTAAGTAAACATCATAATGGGTACTTATTAAAAATTTTCCATCTTGGAAGGCAGCTTAAGAGGCTCTGATTTAGCAAGGCCTGGAAAGAACGTTAGGAATCTGAATTTTTAAGAAAGCACTCCAAAGTAATTACAAGGCACAAGGCCTGAGAACAGGATTTTGAGAAACACTTCAATGAAAGACAAAAAAAAAAAAAAACCACACACACACACAAACTTGACTCAGTGAAACTAGAATACAGATAAAACCCAAACTTCAAACATACATAAAAAGGGCTGCTAAAAGCAGGAGAGATCAAGTAAAGCTCCACGTTTGAAGAGGCAGAGTGGGGAGCAGAGGCAGAGCTCAGAACTAGCCATCACAGCCCACTTCTTGAAGCTGAAGGACATATTGAGGTGTAAAATTAAAGTCTCTTTTTTTTTTTTTTTTTGCAAAGAACAGGGTACACAGGTAAGCACCACCAGACTGGTTATGGCTCTGAGCAGCAGAGATGAGAGACCTCTTTAGATAAACTCAATTTGTAATAATTAACAGCCGCTGGAGTGAAAGGAGAAACTTTGAATAGTGAAGAGTTCATCTACTGCCTATTCCCTTTGACTTGGTGAAATCAAAGTTTAGACAAAAATCACAAAATAAAGCTAGGCAAAAAAAAATTCCAGCTAGTCTAAAAAGTGATATTGAGGGGCGGCGCCTGTGGCTCAGTGAGTAGGCCGCCAGCCCCATATACAAAGGGTGGTGGATTCGAACCCAGCCCCAGCCAAACTGCAACAAAAAAATAGCTGGGCATTGTGGCAAGTGCCTGTAGTCCCAGCTACTCGGGAGGCTGAGGCAAGAGAATCTCCTGAGTCCAAGAGCTGGAGGTTGCTGTGAGCTATGATGCCATAGCACTCTACCGAGGGTATCAAAGTGAGACTCTGTCTCAAAAGAGAAAAAAAAAAAAGAATGAATGAAAAAAGAAAGAAGTGATATTGACCCTTCCCCAAAGTTAATCATCCTGCTGAGTAATCAAAAAGTAAAACAGGATCTATTGAAAGATGTTGAACATGAATTAGCATAGTTAAATCTTGAAATTATATGCTACTTAATCATCTAATGTATAGACTCATGTTTAAGATTCACACCAAGTATCAATAAAAAAATCAGTGACACCATCATTCTTACAACTGGGGACACGTAACCACCACGAGGGCAAACAAGTGGAATGCAATTATGTGACAGTTGTATCTTTTCCCACAACTCCCCCCAAAACCCACCACGTCATGTCTCTCTCCCTGATACTGAACAAAAGCTCAGGAAACCCCCAAAACTATTCTATTTACTCTTAAGAAGTTACATCGAGTCTCAAGGACATTCCCCATTCAGTATTTACCTTTTCCCATCTCCCATGACAGTCAAAACTGTAAACTTCATTTAAAGATAAGTTTCTCCTAAACCTGCTTAACTCTGTCTACCTTGAGCCAGAAGACAACAATGGCAAAGGGAATAGCAAGGGAATGTCTCGATTTCCAAGGCTTGGAGTTCTTTGTACTTCAGAACCAACCGTGGTTTCCAGCCTCTCCAGGATTAGCGTGGGAGGAGGAGGACCAATCAAGAGTTGGGGATACTAGAGAACCCCGTTTCCTTATTTATAACCTTTCTGATACCAGATGGTTTTCTGTAACAAATAATTTTCCAGTTCTCCACAGATACCAACTGGATGACCTACAATTCTTATGCGAATCGCCCAGGGTCAGTGCAAACACCACAGTTAAAGGTTCAGTCCCACAAGAGTGTCTGTCCATTTCAATTGCCAGTTGCAAGTAGTGGGTCCCCAGGTTATCTACACTTGTCTGTCTACAAATCAAGGTTTCCCATAAGCCCTTCCTCAAGTTTGATAATTTGCTGTAATGGTTCACAGAACTCAAGAGAATACTTAACTGTTACCGGTGTATTATATAGGTTATTACACAAGATGCAGATGAACCACCAGGTGGTGCAGTACGCAGCAAGAAGGGCTCTGAAGGCAGCGCCTTCTGTCCCTGGGCAGCTTGGGTTATACCGCCCTGCCGGGAGGTAGAGAATTTCTTGGTGGGTACATTCATCAACCAGGAAGCTCTCCAAACCCCTGCCTTTAGAGTTTAGAATTGAGGTTCCAGAAGTTAAGAGGTAAGACTGAAGTTCCAACCCTCTCATCATGCCTTCGTCTTTCCAGCAACCAGCTCTATCCTGATGTTAGTGACCCCAGACACTAACATCGTCTTGTCAGCATACAAATAGATACTCATTACTCTGGAGAGTCCCAGGATCTTAGAAGCTCCTGGCTCAGGAACTAGGGACTAAGACCAAATCCTACAATACAAGATGCTCCTATCACCACATCACTTGGGAAATTACAAGAGTTTTAGGAGCTCCATTCCAGAACTAGAGGACAGAGAGCAAAGAAATGTTTCTTATCATAATAGTACAGTTCCCTCTGGGCTTAAATGGTATTTAAAGCTCACACTCTCTCATAGAGAATATCGTGAGCTCTCTGGATACTTATTACTAGAATTCTCTCACCTACTTTTTCATTAATACAAGTAATGCCCCTCTGGCAAAGTGTTTATGACATCCTCGCCATTTGAACCTCCTCTTGTATAGCAGCCCTTTAAACACAGCCCTGTACCAGTATCTTTGCCATGCCAGCGTGGCACTGTGTAGGAGTGGGTCTAATAGTTCCTATTAAAGTGACTAGGCATTCTGAAATGGAAGTTTAGGATTTCTGTTGAAATGACTTTTCTGAAGGTTTTACTTTAAATTTTTTTTATTAAATCATAGCTGTGTACATTAATGCAGTCATGAGGTACAATGTGCTCATTTTACATAGAATTTGAAATGCTTTCATCAAACTGGTCGACATAGCCTTCACAGAATTTGTAGTTACGGTGTTAAGACATTTGTATTCTACACCTACTAAATTTCACATGTACCCTTGTAAGATGCACCGTAGGTTTGGTCCCACCAAGATTCTAAGCCCTTGAAGGCATTTTGGTTGGTGGGAATGAGGCAGGAGAAAGGATGTCTACTGGTCACCAGTAGCAGGAGGCGGTGGGGTCTTTGGAAACAGAAGCTGGAGGGATAGGTCTCATGTCAAAGTAGTATGCAGGAGGGAATGCCTAAGACACCCAAGAGAAGTTACACACATGCCCTACAGTTGGGCACCAACCTTACAAAGGCTCTCCATGGAGAGCAAGTTACCCAGAAAAGCAGGAACCAGTTACACTGGGTGGTCTCTGGGTCCCAATTTACCCTTTCCTCCATAATCAATACATACATATATGAGAAATTAGAAGTGAGAGGCAAAACACATTACTAACCAGGCAATACACATCTCCCAACTCCCTCCTACTAAAGTTGGAGGAGAAATAATAAAACAGACCACCCTGCCTCCCTTCTCCAGGTCCCTCAGTCAAGGAGGACAGAGGGGTAGGTGACAATGCTGATCATGAACACGCAGCACTTACATGACAAGCATTGTTCTAAGTGTCTTGTGTGTACTAACTAATCTCGTCCTTATAACCAGTGAGGTAGATACCAGAGTCCTCTGTCATGAACAAGGAACTGAGTACAGAGAACATTTAGTCACTTGCCCAGATTTTCCAAGCCAGGGGGAAAAGCAAGTTTCCAGCTCTGACTCGGAGTTTATGTTCTTAAATACTACCCTCTAAAGAAACAGTTCAAGTCAAGTTAGACTTATTGACTAAGAACAGATGGGAAGATGACTTGCCCAAGATGCCCCTCAGGGACGGGAAAGGGAGATTTGACTAAAGGCTGGGAATGAAAAAGGATAATTTCATACTGAATGGAGAGTATTCAAGTCATGTCTCAGTCCGGACAGCAAATAGACAAGACAGACATTACCAGCATCTACTTTGCTCTTGTCATCTAAACAACTGCAGTCCACTTTTGAAGCTGTTAACCATAGTCCTAAACTCACTTGGCCATAACCAGCCTCAGTGGGGCCACAGATCTTCCTTAATCTCCACCTACAGCCTCTTCTCAGGCTTCCTTCTTACTAAGACACCCGGTTCCTAAATGTTATCTCCTTCAGTCCTACCTGGACTCCACTTGCTTTTCATCTCTTAAGCCAGAACCCCATTTGTTCAGGCTAATGTCTAATTTCAAGGCCTTACCTTCCTCCTTTATTAAGAAACAGGGTCTCGGCTCAGTGCCTGTGGCTCAAGCGGCTAAGGTGCCAGCCACATACACCTAAGGTGGCGGGTTCAAATCCAGCCTGGGCCAACCAAACAACAATGACGGCTGCAACCAAAAAGTAGCCAGGCGTTGTGGCAGGCACCTGTGGTCCCAGCTACTTGAGAGGCTGAGGTAGGAGACTTGCTTGAGCCCAGGAGTGGGAGGTTGCTATAAGCCGTGATGCCACAGCACTCTACCCAGGGGGAAAGCTTGAGGCTCTGTCTCAAAAAGAAAAAAAAAAAGAGAGAAAGAAAGAAACAAGGTCTCACTCTGTCACCAGGCTGGAGTGCAGTGGTGCTATCATAGCTCTCTGCAGCTTTGAACTCCTGGGCTCACTATAGCCTCCTAAGCCACTGGGATTATAGGCGTGAGCCACTGTGCCCAGCCCTGTCATTTTTATATCTCCAATTTCTTTCTCAATCCTGAAAATTCTGTATTTACTATCCCCATCAGTCTATGCTATAAAAGTAATATAGAACTAGAAGTTAAGTCAAATTTAGAGGTCAGAAGAGATGACTCAATCTAAATCTCAGCTCTGGAATTCAGCAGGATTTGTGAACAGTAAATAAAAGCTCCCAAAAGACCCCCCAAGACTCAATATGTCAGGCAGACACCACAATTCCCTAAGCTTTTATGGTTATATCAGAAGCAAATTTCCCCTAAGCACTTGATGTGCCTTAGAGCGTATCTCTAATACAGAAAAAGACCCAGTTCCTCAGGATTCTCAGGTCGTACAAACCAAGAAAATATTTTTAAAATGAATCTCCAAGTTGCTGACATGCACACATGTACACACCCAAGCACACACATGGAGTGCTTACTTTTTAAGAAGTATGTCCAAGTTCTGGGAAAACTGTACAGGAATTATAGCTTGTTTACTGCTGCTTGAAACAGGAAAGCTTGTCTTGTCTTCTTAGACAGAGACCCCCTTGAGATACTCCTGAAATTGGTTTCTCTGTTTCAGAATGACTCCTCTGATTTGCTCAGTCCTATACCCACTTCCTACCAATATCCTTTGTTACAGCTCAAACCTGAAATCCGTATGTGGTTCCTACTTCAGGACAGGCTTGGAGTGTTTAGATTTGCATAACCACATCAGGAAGTCTTTCCTGCAAGAATGTGCTCTGTCCTCATGGCATATTTTTGCTAATGCAACTCTAAAAACGTTTTCCTGCAGTGCAGATGCAGCCCTGCCCGTTGGAAAGCAGGTCATCTGGACACCCTACTATGCTTCCCCACAACCAGGGAGAAGGCAGACATGACTCAGCATTCAGCATGGACTAAAATGGCCCAGAATCTGTTTCTCAACGTGAATGCCAGTACCCTGATAGCTACATTTAGACTTGATGCAATCCCAACAGATAATCAACTGGAGCCAAGTAGTTAAAACGTGTTATGCATTGGGCACGTGATATTATGCTTTCCAGCTCTGCTTCATCATAAATAAGGCAGACATTAAAATAAATTGGCAATATCACCTTAACTGTACACAAAGAATATTGAGCGCTGTATCCCACAGCTCCCTTAGAATTCCCAATTCAGCAGAGAATTTTAGCTTTGCAATTTTAATAACTACCATCTCTTATGCTCTAAACCAGTGGTTCTCAACCTGTGGGTCGTGACCCCTATGTAACAATGAAAATACATGGCAGCATTAGGAAGGTTGAGAACCACTGCTCTAAACTGAAGGGGTGGGAATGAAGTAGACCCTATTATTCCTACAAGAATGAGTCGGTTATAAAGATCCTTTTCATATAGTCTCAGCAGGTCCAGGCTGGAGGGATAGGTCTCATGTCAAAGTAGTATGCAGGAGGGAATGCCTAAGACCCCCAAGAGAACTTACACACATGCCCTACAGTTGGGCACCAACCTTACAAAGGCTCTCCATGGAGAGCAAGTTACCCAGAAAAGCAGGAACCAGTTACACTGGGTGG
>NW_003852411.1:1533719-1550037 GCF_000181295.1 Otolemur garnettii
AAACCTGAAATCCGTATGTGGTTCCTACTTCAGGACAGGCTTGGAGTGTTTAGATTTGCATAACCACATCAGGAAGTCTTTCCTGCAAGAATGTGCTCTGTCCTCATGGCATATTTTTGCTAATGCAACTCTAAAAACGTTTTCCTGCAGTGCAGATGCAGCCCTGCCCGTTGGAAAGCAGGTCATCTGGACACCCTACTATGCTTCCCCACAACCAGGGAGAAGGCAGACATGACTCAGCATTCAGCATGGACTAAAATGGCCCAGAATCTGTTTCTCAACGTGAATGCCAGTACCCTGATAGCTACATTTAGACTTGATGCAATCCCAACAGATAATCAACTGGAGCCAAGTAGTTAAAACGTGTTATGCATTGGGCACGTGATATTATGCTTTCCAGCTCTGCTTCATCATAAATAAGGCAGACATTAAAATAAATTGGCAATATCACCTTAACTGTACACAAAGAATATTGAGCGCTGTATCCCACAGCTCCCTTAGAATTCCCAATTCAGCAGAGAATTTTAGCTTTGCAATTTTAATAACTACCATCTCTTATGCTCTAAACCAGTGGTTCTCAACCTGTGGGTCGTGACCCCTATGTAACAATGAAAATACATGGCAGCATTAGGAAGGTTGAGAACCACTGCTCTAAACTGAAGGGGTGGGAATGAAGTAGACCCTATTATTCCTACAAGAATGAGTCGGTTATAAAGATCCTTTTCATATAGTCTCAGCAGGTCCAGAGCTACTAAATAACATTCTTGAATACACTGGTGGTCTCCACATGATTTTTGTACCATGCAATGGATTCCTTCTTCCTTCAAAAGCCATCTTATCTGATAAAATGTTTGCAATATGACATAATTTTGCATATGACATGTAGTACATACAAATAACTCAAATATCTACAAAAGGGAACTGTTACTCCTTTAGATTTTAAGTGTTTTTTTCACAAACATGAATTCACATCTCCAAAAATCCCTAAAAAGTACACTCTTCTTGAAAATAAAAAAGTATGCCTGTTAAGAAACACTTTCTTGTCTTGGCACCAGCCATATACACCTAAGCTGGTGGGTTCAAATCCAGCCCGGGCCCACCAAACAACAATGACAACTGCAACCAAAAGATAGCTGGGTATTGTGGTGGGCACCTGTGGTCCCAGGCACTTGGGAGGCAGAGGCAGGAGAATCCCTTGAGCCCAGGTTGCTGTGAGCTGTGATGCCACAGCAGTCTACCCGGGTGACAGCTTGAGGCTATGTCTCAAATATATATATATTTTATATATATATATTCTTGGGAAAGATGTATACTTTCGTCTTTGCCCATTCATTAATTGGTTTGTTATTCTGCTGTTGAGTTCCATGAGTTCCTTGTACATGATTTTTAAAAGGATGCATGATACTGCTGGTTTGCTCTTCAAGATTGCTCTAGCTCTTCCAGGCCTCACATGGTTCCCTATAAATTTCAGTATTGCTTTTTCTAATTCTATGAAAAATGGCTTTGGAATTTTGATAGGAATTATATTGGATCTATAGATTGCTTTTAGTATGGATGCGTACAAATGACTGACAGGTGTACGACAGGCTGCTCACCATCTCTAATCAGGGATCTGCAGATCAAAGCCCTGAAATCCCACCTCACATGTGTGAGGTTAGTGACCAGGTGGCTACTTTCAAAGACAAAAAGGGAGGAGGTAGAAAGGTAAGAACCTTGCACTTTGTTAATGGAATGTAAACTGGTATATCCATTATAGGGAACAGTAAGAAGGTTTCTTAAAACATTAAAAATAGAACTGCCTTATGATCCAGCAACCCCCTTTCTATGCATACAGCCACACATCCCTTCACAAAAACATGTTCTCAGAAATGCATCATTAGGCAATTTGAACATTACAGAGTATATTTAACAAACCTAGATGACAGAGCCTAATATACTCCTATACCCCTGGGCTACATGATATAGGCTATTGCTCCTAGGCTACAAACATGGGTGGCATGTTACTGTACTAAATAATGTAGGTATACACACAATCATAACACAATTCTAAGTGTGTGCATCTAAACATATCTAAATAGAAAATGTACAGTAGAAATACAAGGTTATAGTCTTGCAAGACCATTACTAAATATGTGATTCATCACTGACTGAATGTCACTATGCAGGGCAGAGGATGCAGAAAGGAAATACAAACATTATCTCAAAGATAATGCACATTCATTGCAGCATTATTCCCAATAGCCAAGATATGGAAATAGCTGAAGTGGCCATCAGCGGATAAATGGATAAAGAAATCATGACATATATACAATGGAATATTATTCGGCCTTAAAGATAACACACGGAGGACCTTTGGAATATTAGACAAAGTAAAATAAGCCAGAAACAGACAACTACTGCACGATCCCCCTTACACATGAAATCTAAGAGTCAAACTCCTACAGAGTAGAGGGGATATTAGAATGGGGAGATATATCGGTCCAGGGATACAAACCCACAGTTGTAAGATGAATATATGTTCCAGAGACCTAATCTACAGCATGGTGACAGTAGTCAATAATGTAAACTTGAACATAGCTAAGATCTTCAGTATTCTCATCACAAAAACTATCTAATGGGATGGAAGTGTTACTTGATCATAAGAATTAAAACATTTTCTATTTCTAATATTAGACAGTTATTTTATTGGTGCCAGATGACTACTATAAAGGAAGATTAACATCCTAGAACTTGATGGTCACTACAGTTCCATCAGCATTACCAGGTAAACAATGAAATAACTTACCATTAAAAGCTGTCTGGACAAAGCAAATGGAGCCATGCCTCCATGAAAACAGCCTAAGAATTCTGAGGATCACTCCAAGGTTCCATTTATGTGTGGTGGCTGAGGCCTGGCCAAGATGGGAGGATCCCTTGAGCTCAGGCATTCATAGAGCAGCCTGAGCAAGAGCAAGACCCCATCTCTACTAAAAATAGAAAAATTAGCCAGGTATCCTGGTAGGCCCAGCTACTTGGGAGTCTGAGGAAGGAGGATCACTTGAATCTGGAAGTTTATGGTGCTGTGAGCTAGGCTGATGCCATGGCCCTCTATCCTGTGGTAACAGAGTGAGACTCTGTTTCAAAGGAAAAAAAGGAGGTTACAATGATAGATCTTGATCTACTCGATTCATTTTCAATTAATGTCTTAAGTAGGTAACAAGCCCTTAGAAGACACTGAGCTTATCAGCATCTATGGTAAAAGTAGTGAGTGCTTGGACATGGTCGATTCTAAAACTCCTCCCATCAGAAGACTGAGAAAGCTGCTCCAGTTCTTCTCCTTCACCCTTTATTTCTTCTGCCTAATTCCCCTCTCATTTACCACCACAGACAGGATCAAGGTGATTATACTTAGAATCCAATGCCTGATCCTAAAACCTCTGCCCCTGCCTCCTCTCCAACAGGGGGCAGCCCACCCCATCCTACTACCTGCCTGGAAAGCGTGACTCACGTTTCTAAGGTCAGAATTTTTCATATTGAGAAAATTCAAAGATAAATCAATGGTACAATCAGACACAGAACATTTAGTCATCAAACCTGTGTTAAATATTCAAAAGACAAAGAACTTTAGTCGTTCTATTTTCCTTTGTATTACTAAAGAAAATGTTTAATTGCTGATACCTATTAAGATAATCGACTCTTACGTCTGACATTAAAATATTTCCTGAAAATGTTCCCTTTCACACAAAATATTAGATTGCTTAAATATTCTTTCAAAGGCCTAGTATGCCTGAGTTAGTACCAGTATAATACCTTATAGGGACACTAGGCTATCTATATTAAGGGCTTAAAATTTTTTTACAACACTTTATATACACATGAAGTGCAGGAGAGAAATGACTTAAAATACATAACTAGAAATCGTAAGCTTGTTAGAATGAAGCTTCATATGCCTTTCACCATGTTTAAAAAAAAAAAAAAAAACTAACTGGTCCACCATGAGACTGGGGTGGCTCTAATACTTTGTGAACAAACTAAAGCCCAATGTGAACAGGAAATTGAAACTAGAAACTGAACCAATCAGAAATCAACAAACCTCTAACTAGAGACTTTCCACTCTCACTCACCAAAATCGTTTCGTGTTGCTTATGCAACCACTTTACAGCAGTGTCCTCTTATCCAAGGTTTTGGTTTCCATGGTTTCAATCAACTGAGGTCAGAAGATATTAGAGACCATTAACATAGCTTTTATTGCAATATATTGTAATATTGTTCTATTTTATTGTTATTGGCATTAATCTCTTACTGTGCCTTAATTGAAAGTTATACTTTGTATAAGAAACCGAAACTACACAGGGTTTGGTACTATTGGGGAGGTTTCGGACATCCAATGGGGGTGTTAAAATGTATACCCCATTGGATGCTCAAAACCAAAGTAGAGATAAAGTAGAGGGACTACTTTATCTGTGTCGTATCTGTGTCGAAGGAAATAAAATGTTACTTATCTCTAGTATCACGGTAGAGGGAAATAAAAATTTCCTTCTTGCCTCTGGCAATCCACTTATGGATTGGTGCTACCCCAATTCGTAAATCACTGAATGCTCAACTAAACTCTATAAAATTTACATGCACTCAAGTTTTATTTTAGTCAACCAATAGAACACACATCTCAGACCGAATTACAGTATGTGATATTTGAACAAAATTGCCACTTATGAGGAGGTACAAGGTTCACCATTACTTCATATATAAACTTTCATAATTCTGAACACTTAGAAATGTTAACTAAAGTTTTAGACCAGGCATCCTCAAACTGCAGCCCGCCTAGGACATTTATCTGGCCCACTGGGTGTTTCTGCTGCCACTGCCTATCCTGCTTAGCAGCCAACTTGTCCCAAGGCCCGCAGTCCACTCTCCAATGGTCTGAGGACAGTGAATTGTCCCCGTCTTTAAAAAGTTTGAGGACCCCTGTTTAGACAGAATTTAGACTTGCGATCCAGAAGATCATCTAATAAAGTATCACAATAAAGTTCACAGAAGAGAACCTAATTTCTACCTCAAGCTTCTAAAGAGCTCAAAAATGAATAAATAAATTGCAGGTAATGGGAACCCTAGTCCTCAAGACCCAATTATTAAAAAGATAATTCAGGGCAGTGCAGGTGGCTCAAAGGAGTAGGACGCTGGCCCCATATACCAGAGGTGGCGGGTTCAAACCCGGTCCCGGCCAAAAAAACTGGGGGGGGAAAAAAAAAAGATAACTCATATGACTGGACATAAGTCTTTAAGAAGCCCAGGAATGGGTGGATACGGGACTCCGTGTGCCATAGAGAGTCCCTCTCATCTCTTTGCGCTGATTATACTTTCAAGTGGGCTTTCCCAACAAGGTGAGAAAGATGTTAATGATAGCTTCAAAATACACAGATGAACAGTTCTGTAACCTCCGCAGAAAAAAGGCACCTTTTCCTGCCACTGCCAGTAAAGATGCAGGGAGGGCTCTGATTTAGCCAAGCAGGAGTTGGACATGGCCCTGTCCTCTCCAAACCCCATGAGCCGAAAGCCAGCAAGGTTATGCTCTTTCAAAGAGAAATCAGTCCTACCATCTAACAGGCAAAAACAGCTGACTTCCCTACAATGCCTGGATAAAAACGGTTCTAAATGTTTGAAACCAGTCTTCTGCAGATATAAAGACAAAAAAATGGAAGATTTATTCAGCCACACAGAATATATAAAAGTCTGTTTTAATAGTTTTGAGTATAATCCACATACTATCCAATTCACCCATGTAAGACACACAATTCAATGGTTTGGGGGCATTTTAAATAGAGTTTATTGCCACAATCAATTTCAGACTATTTTCATCGCCCCCTAAAAGAATGGTTAAGGGGAGGACATATGATGAAAAGGTGGATCTGGGGTGCATTCGGGTGCTGTGCTATGAGCTGTTGGTGGGAATTCCCCCTTTGAGAACACCTCCTAGAGTGAGACCTACAGGCACATCCTCAAGGTAGATGTGAGGTTTCCCCAAACGATGCCTTTGGGGGCCCAGGACCTGATCTCCAAGCTTGTCCAATACAAGCCCCAGGAGCGGCAGCCCCTGGCCCAGATCCTGGAGCCCCCTTGTGTCCAGGCCCATCCCCAGAGGGAGCTACCTCCCTGTGCTCAGATGGCTTCCTGAGCCGTCTGCCTTTGTTCCTCTGTGTTGGTTTAGGCAGCTATCCTGGCTTTACTACCTCATCTACCTTCTTGTTTTCATCTAAAGGTGCTAATAAAAGTTGAATAATTTTGTTAAAAAAGTGATTAGTAAACTCCGACTTCTGCCTTTCTTCAGAGCCTCTGGCAAAATCTACATTTTTGTTATTGATATACAAAGAAGTTCATATAGTCAATGTATGCAATTTGACGATTCATGACATAGGCACACACCCATGAAACACCACAGTCAAGGTGATAATTCTTACCACCTCTGAAAATTTCTACTTGACCCTTTGTTTTGTTGTTTTGAAGAGATGGTTTGTGGTAAACACACAAAGATGAGATCTATCCTCTTAAATTGTAAGTCCCCAGTACAGTATCGCTAGCCACAGGTACTATGTTGTACAGCACATCTCTAGAATTCATCTTATAGAACTGAAACTTTATACCCACTGAACATTTCAATTCACATGTTTGTTTCTTTATACTCCAACACTTCCTAGCCCCGGTAAACATCATTTGATTCTCTGCAATTATGAGTTTATTTTAGATAACTTTGTAAGTGGAAACATGCCAACCTTACCTTCTCATGCCCCACCTCAGGCAAGAATTTAGGGAGGGTCTCACATTTAGAACTGCAAATCTGATTGGTCCATTCACCCAAATTAAATCTGATAGAAAATTATCTGTAGAATTCAGTTGTCTATGAATCATTAATTACGATGACCCAAAGTTCCCTTCTGTCTTGAGCTGTAAATGTAGCTTGTGTTATTTTGTTTTGTAGCTATTTTAAGAAAAGCACTACTCTTGATCCATCATTTTCCCCTCATGTAATGCTGTCTACTACAGTATCATGGAGCTATTATTTAATAAATATTTATTGATCTGCCTTGGTCTTCAACATCCTGGAAAGCAGCTGAATTTTGCCAGCACTGCAACTCCTGACCTGCAACAGCCAATGAACGGTGGACTCAAGTACTAAGCCAGCCAACTCCATCAATGATCACGGCTGCAAAACAGTTTATGTAATTCCCCTCAGCCTCCTTTTAAAAATCCCTACTCTACCTGTCTCCAGAACACAATTTGACTTCCAGCTGTATCCATGTCTCCCAAATTGCAATTCCTAAGAACCCAATAAACACCTTGCTTTATTACATAGTGGTCTGGTCTTCCTCCTATTTTTAGTTGACAGGCTCCACAAAGAGGAACAACCAAGCAAGGAAAGGAGCAAGCTGGGTCAGTACAGTCGTGTCTGCATTTCTAAGCATTAAGGTTTCCACTCAGAAAGTAAAATGATTTCCTTCTCTTTAATTTACCCACTTGTTTCTTGAAAGTTTGGAGGCAGCTTCTAAGACAAAAGTTTAATGCATTCTTGTTTTTGATGTCATTCTATAGTACTGGGGTCAAAATGCCAATTGTAGTTATTTGCTATAAGTGGTTTCCATTAAGATGGCACAACCATAAAACATTTTCTCTTTCACTTTTGATCTAATCCCTTTACAATACATACCTAGCACCATGAGGCAGTTTTACTATTTAGTAAATTATTTGTACTACTAAGTTGTTTTATAGATAGGTGTTTCTCATATTTTTCTGAAACTCATTAGCATTTTCTCACTTGAATCTCAATTGAGATCTATATTTCTTTAGGAAACCAAGTTTAGATAAATGAGTCTACATCTCATCATTTGAATTCACTCGTAAAAATTGAGGCTGTATAGAATAATCACAAATTCTTTTTCTCCCCTTCAAAAAAAAAAAATAATAATCAGAAAACCAAATTACAAAGAAAAGCCGATGAATCTCTACTCCTAATACAGGCCAGACTCTTCCTGACAGTCTATGCAGGATACAGAGCTGATGCCAGGAATGTTGGGGGGTGGGGGGACATTAACATGGACTCAAGGGGCCACGTGGATATAGCACAGGAAAGGGCATCCTGCCGGGAATTTTCTCCAAGATAGTAGGAAACGTTACCCAAAGACAGTTAATCCTTCAACTCAAGGCCATGGACAACAGGAAGAAAAATCCCCTGAGAATAGTTAAGAAGGAAGAAACTAAAAAAGGAGTTAAGACCATAAAGTTCTTCATATCTCTCACTTAGGTCAACTTGGACTGTCCTTTTATTTACATCCACGAAAAGAAATGTCAAATAGCCAAAGCACAGAAATTGGGAGTTATAAGTAGTAAACTATCCCTGAAACAGTACATGAAAACTAGCACCATCATATTAAGTTTTATTACACATTTTAACTTTCCAATAAAATATTAGATGGAGTTATCATTTATATAGACAGGTAGGCATGTAGATAGACCATCTTTAAAAACACCTTCTCAAAGGTCCTAGGAAACATTTTTACTTTCAGCTTCTGTTTTCTTTTTCCCCTTAACAGTGTCACTTATTACAGCCCTGTGCATTGTTCTGCACCAGTAAGTTGAACAGTTAACAAATGCAATTGGATTATTAAAAAAATCTTACTTTCCCTTGATTATATTACAATCTCAAATCTATGTCTCTAGACATGGTATTTCAATAAGTTTGATTAGAATTCCAGGGGTCACAACCTGTGAATCACATTCTTCTTCCAAAACATCAGTGAGTGCAAAAAAGTTAAACATTGAAATCTACTTTTAAGTCATCAGCAAATGCCACCAGTATACAGCCAAACACCACAGAAAACCATAAGTGATCTCACTAGTCAATATTGCTCTTATAAAAATGAAACATGATCTACTCCTAATTTGGCCCTTAGTAAAGTAATGCAGCCTATTACAGAGGAACACTCTGATAGGGAAAAGAAAAATCAAGTCATTTACTCAAAAAGTTATACATTGCACATTCCGTTCAGGTGGCTTTTCCAAGGATGTCCTAAATTTGAAGAGAGCAGCGCAGTCAGCTCGGCGGTTTCCATCACATTCAAGAAGTTGTATAAAGAAATGCTGGAAGGAAGCTGCTTTTGAACTTTTTAAACCAAGTTCCTCTCTTTGCTCCCACCAGAATCCTAATGATAAACTCCAAAATTTGCTGTGTTCCGAGAAGTCTACTAATATGCATCTTACATAAGTTCTTACCACACAGCCCGTGTGTCCCATAAAGCCAGAAATGTTTCCTAGCTGTACCTGTACAGAAAGTGTGCTGACCATGCCCCAAACTAAACCTAGAGGCTTTTTCAGATCCGCCCTGCTTCACTGCTTTGTTAAATGTTAGCTTATTCTTTTCCTAAATACTCAACCGGGCGACATTTAAATTCTACAGCTGAAATTTACTTATTAAAAATCAACAACCTCTTGTCTTTCATAAATGTACACCCACACACAAGTTTGCATACATCCCTTTCCTCTTCTGTATTGTAAGCCTACCTTTTAGGAGCCCTGTGATGTAAGGCCCTGTGACTTTTGTAAGTATACGACCACCTTGGAGCTATTGCAGCTGTTTCCAATTACCTACCTGACTAAATGATTAGACAATCACACACTAAAGTCTATTCTTCATCTAGGTAGCTGGTAAACAAAGCTCTAGATTTTAGTCACTAATTTCACTTGAAAACTAGAGACCCATTCACGTTTGTTCCATAAAAGCAGCAGGATTCTGGTCCAACAAGCCCTTAGAAGACAAGTGGCCAGCACTAAAACTTTAAGGGACTAAGGAAACACATTGGAAAGAAAATTTTGTAATAGTTTGATAATTCTTCTGGGTCCTCCCTTCATCTGAGCAGCTGAAGAACTCCCACAGCTCCCTGCCCATCCATCTTAATACTCCCCCCTTTTTTCTCCTGGAAGAAAGCAGAACCAGTATCAGACAGGAGAGAAAGAGAAAGTAACAGAAAAAGAAGTTTAGCTCCTTCTCTGCTTCCTCCCGAGCCCCATTCTATCCCAAATGCCGACGCTGCCATATGTTTTGCAGTGAAATAACATCACAAAAAGCAGTGAAATGTCTCCGTCTTCAGCCACATGCATTATGTAGTCTCACTAATTAATACAAAGCCTAAAGACTAACCTATCCAAGCAATTAGGTCCAAAATGAAGGAATTCATACTGTTTTCAATCTGGAAAGTTAATAAATATGGAAATCCTGACCTATAGCTCTAGGATGTTGTCACTATTCAGATTAACGTTTGGGTCAGGACAGAATGAAACAAAGTAAAAGGGGGTAAGGTCTATAAAGAATATTCTAGAAGAATCATTGAAAATGTAGTAAGATCTTCAGGAGAAATGGCCTTTGCCTCTAGCAATAAGGAAATCTAAGACCTTCGATTTCCTCCCCTCCCAACAGAGAAGGGAGAAGTGGGACGTTGACACCCAGGGGAAATGTAAGTAGAAGCAGAATCTTCAGATCCAAAGGACAAAGATAAATAAGAGGATAAAGCTTTGAAGCATAAAGACCCGAGGCTCCACCTTGTCCCTGCCTCATTATACTTCCCTATCCCGCTGAAACACAGTAGCCCTAAATCAAAGTAGTAATTAAAAGAGAATCAGAGGAAACAAGGGAGGATGGAGGAAAAGAGAAAGGGGGAGGAGGACGGGTTAGAGAAGCATGTGTGTGAATAAGCGAGACTCTGAAAGAGAAGGCAGAAAGCCGGCTGGGCAACAGCCCTGGGAAACGAGTCCAGCAGAAAAGGTCGAAGAAAGTAGCACAGAGAGAGGAGGAAACACTACTGAGTGGTCATGAAGGGGAAGCAGGAAAAAGGCAAGAACCAAGGGACAAACGGAAGGATCAGACTGAGAAGGAGAACAGAGGACAGAAAAGGGGCTACGGAGAATTAGTCTCCTGAAGGAGCCGCGGGGAGGCTGTGAGAGCAGAGATGGAAGAGGGGAGACGAACCCCAAGCGGGGAACTACGGGTACCTGGTTAGTGCTTAAGACGCCACCCGACATTTGAAACCACAGTGACACTATTAGATTATAAAAATTCAAAAGAGGAAAAGTGATAAACTAATTTTTAAGACTCTAGGTTCTGTGAGAGGAGAGGAGTCGAGGCAGCTGAAAGTCTTTCCAATCATAACTGGCTGTTCAAGGGCAGAGACGGGGAAAGGATGGTCCAATGCTGAGAAAACTGTTCTCGGAACACGGCTGGGGGACAAAGCGTATTTACTAGTCATTTTACTGGGAGCGAGAATAAAAAGTTATACTGTATTACCGTGTGTGTCTAGCACAAAGTAGGAACTCATCAAACATTTATTGATAGAATGAACTCATCTCTTTATTAATGTTGAGATAAATATCATGGATTAAAGGATATTTGAAATCCCAGAGTTGTAAAAGACAAGTAAATCTAAGGCAATAACAAAAAATATATATGAACTGACATTTTTAGAAATGGACAGCCATTTGTTGAATTCCTACTATGTGTCAGACAAGATCCTGAGGATTTTTTTTTTTTTTTTTTTTGGCCCAGGTTAGAATACATCATAGCTAACAACCGCCTCAAACTCTGGGCTCAAGTTATCCTCATGCCTCAGCTTCCCAAGTAGCTGGTACTATACCCACCACAATGCCAGTCTTTTTTTTTTTTTTTTAGTAGAGAGCACATATGGCTTTTGCTCAGCTGGTCACCAACTCCTGAACTCAATCAATCTGCCCCCAGAGTGCTTGGATTACAGGTATGAGCCACGGGGCCCAAGCATTTTCTTAAACTTCACAGCATCCCTGCAAGCTGGATGTTATTCTCTCCAACAGTTTAGGAAACTAAGCCATAAAGAATTTGTGTTATCCATTGACCAATAAGAACCTTTGAGAAACGGCTTATGACTGCCAGAATATACATCCAAACAGGACGAAGAGTTTTGATCTATTTTGCTCGTTTTTTCCTCCTTAGAAAAATGCCTAATAAGAAATAAAGTGAATAAGTATAATACTTATTGGACAATGCACAAATAAATGCCTATTTGTGATCAGACAACTGAACATGGCTAGAGAAAAAGTTATATAACCTTACCAACTGGTCTCATTTTAAATTCATGATGATTAATCTCAAAAGTGGGCTCCTAGCCTTGACATAGCAATCCAAGTTTTTTTTCAGTCCATTTTTCATATGTGGTATTTAAAACCATGAGTCAGGATGACATCACCGCAAAAATGAATGTAGAAAAAAGAAAAAATTCTGTATTTACAAGCCTAGGAGATAGGGAAAACCCAGAAAAATGACTCAGAAAAAGGAGACAGAGGCAGGACAAGATCCAAAATAATGGAGTCCAGAAGCCAAGGGGAAAATCTTTCAAAAAGTGGAAGGCTAATTGGTTCGTTTCCCTAGGAAGCAAGCTTTAAGACTGAGAGGGGCGTGCAAGAAGTTTACTGGGAGTATTCTCAGGGTTAGCCTCCTTGAGGAACTAGGAAACACAGCCCAGTTCAGAGGGAAAGCTAAGCTAGAATTGCAACAGGGTCCTAGGCCAACCTCACCAGGAGCTCAGAGGGTGGATAGATAGCCCCATAGAGTCTCCCTGCCTCCCACCCCCTGCCTTGAAACAAGAGGCCTGTATCATTGGATGCAGCTGGTCTTAAGACAACTGATAATCACATTTTAACTAGATTAATCTGATTCTTGGAGTTGATCTGAAAATCCCCTACCTGACGGTCAGATCAATAAGTCAAGACACACTATAACCTTGTCAGAAAAATGCTGGGGCTGCTGAAAGAGGAAAGGGACTTTGCACAGAAGAATCTGTGGGATTTCACGAGTTCACGCTCCTTTACACCTTGTACCACAGGTCTCCTAGCGTTCCTGCTTCATACTCCTTTGTTCCACCGCACACTGTGCCCCCGCCCTGTAAGCCTTCCCTTGAAAGCTTATGCCATCACACAGTACCCCTCAGGCCACAGATTTTAGAGACTGTAGCTTCCGAGTTCAATATTGTTCTCACCAACATTATTTTGGTCATAATTCTTGGCGAATTCAACATGCACAGAGACGACCATGTTAGCACACCTGTTTGACTCCCTTTCTTTCAATGAATCTGTTTACTCTGCCCCATCTCCTCACTCGTTCATACTCAGGACCTTATTATCACTACCACTGAGGCTGGACGCCCTCTGTATCATTCAGTTAGGGCTGAGGCAGAGTAACAAACTCCAAAAGGTACTTTGAACTAGGATTGAACTGTACAAACTTGAGGAAGCTGGTCACTCACCCTTTAAGGCTGTCGTCTTCACATCAGACACTGGAGCTTGAATTCCACAGGGCGGCAGGCAGTTAAAAAGGGAAGCTGGATATGATGGGGATAAGAAAGACCGAGTTGGGGCGGCGCCCATAGCTCAGTGAGTAGGGCACCAGCCACATACACCAAGGCTGGCAGTTCCAACCTGGCCTGGAACAGCTAAACTACTGCAAGAAAAAAATAGAGGGACATTGTAGCGGGTGCCTGTAGTCCCAGCTACTTGGGAGGCTGAGGCAAGAGAATTGTGTAAGCTCAAGAGTTTGAGGTTGCTGTGAGCTGTGACACCACAGTACTCAACCCAGGGTGACAGCTTGAAACTCAGTCTCAAAAAAAAAAAAGACAGCATTGGAACCCATAAGGATAGACCAAAGCCCGTGCCTTCAGCCTTGATGGCGTGGTGTCCTGTAGGAGAAGTTAGCACCCTTCATCAGAGCAAAACAGGAGCCATGGGGGTGGCGGGCCCAGCAGCTGCCCCATGGCCAGAGACAAGCCAGCACACAAGTGACAATGCACGCCACCGTCAGAAGCACTTGCTGCTTTGAGAGTAAAAATAGCCCCTGCCTGCGCCTTAAGTAGAAACCCGGGAGCGGAATTCTAGGGTGGGAGGAGTTCAGCTGGGCCCAATCGCATCACATAACTACCATCCCCTGCATGGCTTAAATTTCAAGTTCTGCACTCTCTGGCAACCAGTTCCCATCTTTCCAGCTCACTCTTTCTAGTACTTTGTTCCAACAGTCCTTTGACCCCAGTGGGACTAGCAATCTTGATCCTTTCAAGTTCTCTCAGAGTCGCCATATCCTCAGCTTGCTCCGTATCCAGATTATTAGTACAACCCCCCCCCCCACACTGATTATAATAAACACCTACTTCACGCTTCCTCGCTCTGCTCTCACAGTGATCACCTGCTGAAACCCCATCATCCCCCATGGTTAAGTCCAACTCTCTAATTACTGCTTTCCTGCACCTGCACAGCTGAGACATTACTGGGAAAAAAACCCACACAACTCTTCCGACTGGCTTTAAGTACATTACATTAAGTTTATCCACCTTACGTGAATTCTTACTGCTGTATTTCCCTATTCCATTCTCAAACACTCATAGATGTGCCAACTCACACCTTCTCCATCTCATACCTTCTATTTAAACTTCAAATACATCCTCCCCCTTTTCATTCTCCGCTCACGACCTTGCTACCTATCAGTATCTGTCATCTGTTGCTGCACAATAAAACCCACTAAAACGGAGTGGCTTGAATCAAAAACCATCTTGTTTAAATCACCACCCCATGACTTGATAATTTGGGCTGGGCTTACCTGTTCTCAGGTGAGTTCCCTCACATGTGTGAGCCTCAACTGAGACAGCTGGGATGGCTGAGGCAGCTGACGCCTGTCTCTGCTCAGATTTTCATTCTCCATCAGGATGCCCCGCTTGATTGTGGAAGTTGCGAGAACTCTTAAAGGTTCATACAACATCGCTTCTGCTGTATTCTATTGGACAGAGAAATGTGGGGAGCGGGCTGTGGCTGGCAGGGCCCCCCATAGCCTCAGAAATGCTCAAGGAGTGACCCCCAACCACGCTCCTCGCTCATCAACACTATTTTCACCTGTCAAAAGTCACGTAGTCCGTGCAGACTTTGTTATTTACAAGCACACAGTTTTTCTTCTTTAAGGTTGATCTCTACCCCATGTGTTAAGATTTATGCGATTTTGTTAAGATACTGTTTGAATAAAGCTTTTCCACGGTTCAGGGGCTGGCTGCAGTCGTCAGCGGCGTCAGCCCTCCCGACGCCGTCCCCTCTCTCGTCTGTGTCCCTCTTCCTCGTTTCCCATCTTCCACTCAGGTCAACTTTCCCTCCTCGCGCTGGGTCTCCAGAGGTCCCTCTCTTCTGCCGGTTTGTGACAGAGAAAATCCCAGGGCCAGCTGTGGTAATAGACTTAACCTTTTGATGAGAGGCCAATTTTGTGGCTACATTTACAATCTGCCACACTAATTAGTCACGAAAGGGCCAATGTATCACAAATAAGGGACGGAAAGCAAAGAAAATAAAACAGAAGGTGCATGAAGCCCTATATCTCCTTTTAAATCTATTTCATCAGTGTTCTCACGTAGATACAGATTATATTTATTCAATATTGCGCTACTGTTTTTTACATTAAATATTGATTGAATCACATGCTAAATGGTCTGGTTAGGATTGGCACACAATAGTCCATAGCCCTAATACAGGCTGTAAGTAAAATTTTTGCAAATGAAATATTATGGGGATGTAGTTGTGCTCCTTCATTTCTTTATTGGCCATGGCTGTGTTCACACCATAACAGTTGAATGGTTGCAACAGAGATTATATAGCCTGCAAAGTCTAAAATATTTACTATCTTGACTTTTACAGAAAAAAAAAAAAAGCCAACTTCTGCTCAATGGCATCGTTTTTCCATCTGAAGCAAGCCAATTTATTCTACAGAACTCTAACTGACATACTGTCCATTACTCAAATCCCATAGGTTTATGCAAAAAAAAAAAAAAAACTGCCTCAGCAAAGCCATACTTTACAGATTCACCCTTTTATGTTCTAAGAAATTTCTTTAGTAGCCTTGTCAGATTCTGTTGCACACAATGAAATATTTATTTCATATAACTATGGAACTAAAAATCACTGCAAAAGACAGGATATAGCCACCTCTGCCAATGGTACTAACACCTGAGTAATGCATAAGACCATCTTTTACTTTATCTGTAGTATCAGAACATTAGTCAAGACTGGAGAATAAAACTTAAACATGATTTTTAAATATTATTGTACTTCAGAGTCATCCGGAGAAGTCGTTAAAGGGCTGATTCTTAGGTCCCATCCCACAGAGAGCATGATTCTGTAAGTTGGAAGGATGGCCCAGAAACTGCACTTTTAAGAAGCACTGCATCCATTTTGATGTTGGTGGTCTACAGACCTCACGTTAAGAAACTCTGAACTGGCTCGGCGCCTATAGCTCAACGGGCTAAGG
>NW_003852411.1:1550234-1563110 GCF_000181295.1 Otolemur garnettii
AAAAAAAAAAAAAAGAAAAAGAAACTCTGAACTAAATGGGGTTAGAAATCAGAAATAAACAGGGGTGAGTTAACCATTTTGCTTTTACTCATTTGCATTTCAGAGAAAAGCCAAAAGTACTATATGTATTCTCACAGATTAACAGGTAAATAATTCCTAATGTATTCATTGCCTTTCGCCAGGCACAGAAAGATAAATACGGCATATTCTCACTTATATGTGAGACGAAAAATTATCTCCTAAGAAGTGGAGACTGTGATGGTGGTTCCCAGAGGCTGGAGGAAAAGAAAGATGTTGATCAAAGGGTATAAACTTACAGCTAGACAGGAGGAAAAGGTGTAGTGATCCACTGCACAGTGGTGACTATAATAAATAACAATGCATTGTATATTTCACAATTGCTAAAGAATACATTTTAAATGTTTTCTCCACCACAAAATGGGAAGTATGTGAGGTGATGGATTAAGTTTACACACACACACACACACATACACACAGTTTCCTTAGAATTTTCACTAGGATTGGGCGGAGCCTGTGACTCAAAGGAGTAGGGCACTGGCCCCATATGCCGGAGATGGTGGGTTCAAACCCAGCCCCAGCCAAAAAAAAAGAATTTTCACTAGGGTTAATAAAAAGACATTATTGGGCATGTCAGATTCTATTTTAAAAGTTTACTGTGTTCAACTTTCCCTATGGTCTTCCTAACAATATTGATTATATCTTTATTTTATCAGCATTTTAAAATGATTAAAACTATTAGACCTTATCTGGCATCTCAGTAATCATTCCTCTAGTTCCCCACTTTCTCCTATTCCAATATCATTTGCTGAAATTTTTATTTAGAAAAAAGCAGCGTAATATAATGGAAAGAGAATTGCAATTAAATGACATGGATGTGACTCATCTCATGAGTATGCAATCTCAAAGCAAAATTCATACCAATGAGTGGAATATACCAACTACTCTTTTCTATACTTTACAAATCAGACAACCTGTGATTTTCTGTTCTTTATATTTATGTCAAGGCTTTGAAGATCAATTTCAAGTGTTTCCATATAATACTTATTTGGGGAATAAAAGGGGATTAAAAATTTATCCTACCATCAAAAATATTGATCTTTAGTAGATACTTATATTACAAAATAGGAAAGTGTACTTTAAAATGACACCAATAGGGGGAATGGTATCCTTTTCTTCCTTTCAAATCCGTGAGTACATGTAAAGTTACGTTTCATTACAGTTTCAGTGTTATGTGACTATATCGTTGGAATGTCACTAGTGAAATTTGATGATAGTTTAGGTCTTCAGTTCACCTATGAATAACTGAGATGCCTCAGCCTGATGAATTCTCATTCCTTGTCTACTGTTTGGCTACCACCATAAATAATGTTGAGGGAGAGTTATGTGGAGGAAAATGAAAAATTGTGTGCAGTCCTTCTGATAGCATAGATCTGGGAGTCCCAAAACTGTTCTCCTTTTTTATTATTTTGCATTTAGATAGTCCCTTAAATGTAACTTAAATCATATAAAAATTGGAAGCGTTGAATTGATGTCTAGGAGAACCCTAACTCAGAATGAGGCATAGAGGAAAACCAATGTTCCTTGTTTTTGTTTTTTTTGTCATTATGATTTCATAAGCAAAGCCAATTCTTTTTTGTCATTTTGTTCTTTTTCTATTTGTATATCCATATGCACGTATGCAACAAGAAACCCAGAGATTTCCAGCAAAGGCATCCAATAGCTTAAATGTCAAAGAGACACAGCAATGATAAGCCCCTAAAAGTAAAGACAAGCAGGAGACCACGGCCTTCTGTGCAGGGAGTCCTGAATAAATGTGATAACTGCAACATCAAGAGTAACAACTTCAAATCCATACAGTGCTTTTCATGCAGTAGACACTGTCCTGAGTATGTCACACATAGTACCCCACTGAATTTTCACAAAACAATACAGCCCATAAGGAATGTACTATATTTGAGTTTTAGCATTGAGGAATCTCAATGTTAGGAATTAACTTTGGGGTCACAATTTCATTATTAGAAAGACACAGAGTCAGGATCCAAGGACAAATCTGGTGTTTGACCTTAAGTCTATCTTTTATACTAAAGTAATGACTTTCTTCTTCTTTTGGAGCAACAAAAATTATTTTATAGTTGGGGATCATGACAACATGAAGAACTATATTAAAGGGTCACAGCATTAGGAAGGTTGAGAACTACTGGGTCTAACCCAATGTCATAGCTTCTCCCAATTCTCACTGCCTTATTTCTGAACTGCATCTGCCAACAACCTCCAGGCTCCTCAGACACAGTAGCTGCTTAACAAATGGTTGTTTTTTTCCTTTTCTTCCCACTACCAATAATTATCTTGGTGGCAGCTTCAAATCTGTGAGTACATGTAAAGTTACGTTTCATTACAATTTCAGTTTTCGGAAGTGGCAGCTACATGGCTAAAAACAAATGATGAGAACAGCATGGATGTGTTATCTTGATGCATTTTTAACATAGGACTCCTGAAAACACAATGCTCAGTCTAATGGATTCATTCGAGATTCTGTGACAGGCCAGTGGTAGAGCTATCTGGGGGTAAGAAGTTCTTAGGGTGACCAATCATCTCAATTTGCCCCAAGTGAGAGGTTTCCTGGAACATGGAACTTCCAGTGCCAAAACCAGACCATCCCAGGCAAACCAGAATCACTGCAATATTGTCTCCTCCAAAAATCATGTTAAAATTTAATTGCCAATATAACAGTCTTGGGAGTTAGAAGCTTTAAGAGGTAATTAGGCCATGAAATCTGTGAAAAAGGAATTTCAGGTGTAGTTTCTCTCCCTTTGCTCTTCCACTCTTCCGCCATGCGAGGATTTGTGTTCAAGGTGCCATCTTGGAAGTGGGGACCGGGTCCCCACTAGACACCAAACTTGCCCATGTCAGAACCTTAGACTTCCCATCCTCCATAACTATAAAAAATAAACTCCTGTTCTTTATAAATTACTCAACCTCAGATATTCAGTTACAGCAGCACAAAATGAAATAAGACAATCTCTCTATCCTAACTCCTCTGAATAATTCCAGTGATACTCCCTTAGTAGATTCTGATCTACTAGTGCTGAAAGGCCATCTAATGTTTTATTCACCCTGACTCATATATATCTATAAACATTAGTTGAGAAGAAACTTTGAGAAAATAGATGATAATATAAATGTGTGAAGAAAAGGCAAAAGTGTATATAACCCAAAAATATGCTTTTCATGTAACTAATCAGATTTCATCTTGAAATACTCAAGAGGACCCTAGCTGTAATCATGAAACTTCTATACATTATGTAGTAAAAGTATGTTTTCTCTTTTTCTCACCTTGGGTTGATTTCTCTGGAATATATTCAAATATTTAAAATTTGTTTCATATAGATAAACTTAGTCAAAACTGAGTTTACTAGTATCACACATATCTCTGTAGGCAGGTTCCTTCCCCATAACACAAGTAGCTAATGAGTCCAAAGTTATTTACTTTGACAGAAATATTCAATGATTTGTATTTTCCTGATAAACTGTTAAGTTGAAGCATTGTTTATAATTTTATATATGAGAAACCACTTAAGAATTTTTCTATAAGATAGCTATGCTTAAGACTGTATAACATCTGTGTCTTATATCTTCTAAAGACTCTGTTTTCACACATTATATGCCAATAAAAATGGGAAATAAAAATAATTTTTTAGACTAAAGCACTAGGCAATAGCACGGCAATTTTTCTTGAACTTTCTGGAACCACTTTCTCAGAAAATTACAGGACTTGATGACATTTAGAACTTACATTCTTTTTTTTTAATAGACCTACGTTTCCAGGAATAACAGAACATAAGTATATATGAGGAAATGTAATGTCTAACTTAAATAATAAGATATTTATACACATTCTAAGGTCTTTCTTATAAAAAGAATTGTATTTTTCACTAACCTTTTTTTCAAGTCTGTGAAACTCTCCTAAAAATGATGCTACCTGGGGAAATATCAAGAAAAAGGAAGAAAAGAAAAATATAAATAATTTGCTATCTATTAGTATATTATATTTTGTAGCTACATGACCTTGGACCTGGCAAAAAGGAAGTGAGAGACAGGCTGGGAGCGGAAGGGGAAGGGAGGAGCGTGGAGCTGAGCAGGGGAAGGCAAAGTGGGACATGTTGTTACCATTTTGGAGCCTTCAGATTGTGGAAGCACAACTTCCTCACCCCCAACCCTTCCATTAAATACTTCAGATCACAGTATCGCAAAGGCAGCTGTCCTATGCTACCAATACTACCAGTAAATAATGAGCCAGGACATAGATTAAGGCAAAACTATGGACTTTTGTATAGATAATACTTCTCAGTATCATTTTGTGAAAAAATATATTAATACTAATGTAGCAAATTGAGTTTTCATCATTATATGCTAAATGTTATTATTTAGTAGATTTCCAGTGAGTAATCATGGTTTTTAATTAAATAATAACCCATTGAATATTGAAAAGTCTAAAACTAACAGAGTAGGAGTGAAGGGCAAATGATATCAAGAACTTCTTTTATTTCTTTGAAAAGCATCTCTTCCCTGCTTCTATGAGTTAGAATGCCTTATTCCCCCATTTTGCGCTCAGAGATTGAAGCCATACAGAAGGGAGAGAATCAATCTCAAGTTAGAGAATGAATAATACTTTACACTCAGGCCAGGGATTGCGAATGCTTTACCTCAACTAGAGAAAGTTAATATTGCCTCACTAAGGGCTCACCCCATGAAGAAGATATTATTAATATCCCAACTTTACAGAAAAGGGTATTAAGGCATCAAAGGCTTGAGTAACTTGCCCAGGGTGATATGCTGAATAAATAGAAGAAGTGGACTTTTGACATAGACACCCTAATTCTGGATCCTGTCCCCTTAATCACTGCCATCACTCTAAGGAAAGAAAATGGTTATTCACAAGCATGACGTCAAATTAATCTAGGTAAAATGTGGTAGAGAAATGAATTTACCACATGAATCTACCAATGAATTGTCTAGAGCAATCTTAGACAACCTGCAAGAATATGGAGGAATCTCAGACACAGCATTGAGTGAAAGAAGCCAAACACAAGAGGATAGTCTATATTATTTGAATTATGTTTTGTTAAACATGTAGGAGTATGATGTGGGTATATACAGATATGTTACAATATATGCTGATATATATTACCACATATACTAACACACAGCAATATGAATACTAATATATAATCATCCATGACCAGAAGGGTGGGGGCAGGGTGGTAGGGTTGCAGATTGGGCTTTTTCAGAGTTTGAAAGAAAAAGAAAAACCCAGAAACCATCGTTGAAAGCTTTTTAAAAAGTATCAAAACTACGATATTTGATTTCATGGCTCTAAACCTCTCAGAACATTAGTTTCTAACCCGATTTTGAACGAATGAATCTGAGACACAACAGTAAGTAAAAAAATCAGAACACAAGAGTATATTCTATATTATTTGAATTATATTTTGTTAAACGTGTAGGATTATGATGTGTGTATATATAGATATGTTAAACTATATACTGATACATATTACTACATATACTAATACATAGCAATATAAATGCTAATATGTAATCATACATAGTATACAGGGGGTGCCAATAAATGTATACACATTTTCAAAAAGGGGAAAAACTGTACTAAAATTGTAATACTTGATACATATTGATAACATTTGTTATCTTGCAAATAATGTCTTGTGGCTCTTGTAATTGCAAAAGACAAATGTGAATTGAGTGTTACAATTGTAATACAGTTTGCCTTTCTGAAAATGTGTATACCTTTTACTTGGCACCCTCCTAACACAGATATACTATATGCTATTTACAGTATATATAGATTTACTATATAAATTTACTATATTATATTTACTATATAAATTTATATACTGTATACAGTATATAAACATATGCTATATAGAAACTATATACTACTTATGTAGTAAAACACATAATAGATATGGTGGTATATATATCATAATACATCATAACAAGGAACAGACAAAGCGAATCTCTGCTGATCAGTTAGGATCCTGGTCACTGTTGGGGTGAGGGTACTAACTAGAAGGAAATGCCAGGAGGCCTTCTGGATGCTGTTGGGTCGAATTTTTGTTCTGGGTATTGATCATATGGTGTGTTAATTTAGGAAAATGCACCAAGATGTGTATATTAGGATCTGTGCCCTTTTCTACATGTATAGAGTAAAAGATTTTTAAAAAGAAGAACAGGAGCTTTCATTTCACTTCAAATAAATCAGGGAACGGCCCTCTCCTCATCCACATTAACACTCTCTTCCTGTCCCATCCAAAGCAGGGGATCCTGAAGTGTTATACTGTTCCTACCTTCCTTTAATTCTCCCTTGTCAAAAAAAATAAATAAATCAAAAGAATGAAAGAAAAAGCTATTTTTAGTGTCTTACCCTAAATAATAATTTGAATATTCCGCCTAACTCCTTTATTTAGAGGAAAAAATTACAAACGAAAGTTAAGAAAGACAAAACCCTCAAGAATTAAAGAAGTTGTCGTAGACTGTAAGCTTTTTCCTCAGAAATCAAGACTGACAGGTAAATTCGTCACACTCTTCCCGTGAGACTCTGCTTGTGCTGCTACATCCATAACCAGAAGGGCTAGGGGGGTGGGGGGCGGTAGGGTTGCAGACTGAGCTTTTTCCAGAGTTTGAAAGAAAAAGAAAAACCCAGAATCCACAACTGAAAGCTTTTTTGAAAAGTATCAAAACTATGATATCTGATTTCATGGCTCTAAAGCTCTCAGAACGTTGGTTTCTAACAAAATGTATCTTTCTCCAAACTACCATATGGGCCTTTGAGCTTGAGACATTCAATGACGAGAAAAATAAGGAAGAAAACACACCACATTCTCAGAGATTGTTTCTAATGGAAACCCAGTTTTGACAACCCTACCACCTGCTTTATATCATTAAACTGAAGGAGACTGTGAATAGGAAGGGGGTGGAGGAGAGACATTACTAATAAAATATTTAAGAACATCAGGAAGAACCGTGTCAGGCTTTTAGTTTACCCAGAAAGAGCATCTTCCTAAAGTATCAGTCAACAAAGATTTATTGTATTAATAAAATCACCTTCAGATTATACAGGTAGAAAAATGCATTAAATGCAGCAAGAGGACCTATTTTTAAAATCTCAAGTGAAAGGGCAAAATGTTCCAGAAGAAAGGCAATAGGCAATACCCAGCACCTTAACTTTTTGTGGCTGCAGTATTTACTTTGACCTCATCATACATAGGTAATGGATACCAAGGACCAATATGTGAAAATCATCTAGGAGCCATATTCTAACAAAGCAGGGATTTCCACACAGTGTTTCACAGGAGTTAGAATGCCTTGAAACAAATGAACAAACAAGCAGGGACCACTGCCTAGTTAATGTCTCAACACTACCTCCTCCACAATTATTGTTGCTATAGGAGATGAATGACTGATTGCCTGTGATGGAATTTAACATCTTTCAAATGTGCGTTTTCCTCTTGAACACTAAAATAATGATGATCCCAGAGAGCCATGCAGATTGCCCAATCTATCAGCATTTTTCTGTGTTTGACTTTCATTCCTCTGCCTTTGATTGCTTCTGAAATAATGGTAGCAGAATTGAAAATGCTTTTTATATTCCCCAGACGATTTTCATTTGCAATAGATAAGCAAATGCAATTTTCCCTATTACACTAACCAGGGAAAGACACCCCCATACATTAGAGCACTCAATAAATACAGGGGAGGAGATTCCACTGGGTACACCAGCCCACTCAAAATGGGGGGAACCAAGGGATGAAGTGCAGCCAGGCAAGCAAAAGCCTGTTCTCATTCACACATGCCAAGAAAGTGAGCGGCTATCCTATCTAGTCGGTAGGTATATATTTCAGCCTGATTCTGGGGCCGATTTTCTACCTACGAAAAATGAGATAAGCACAAATCCTGGGCAGTGATTTTGTACTAATTTAAAGTGCTAGGAGAAGCTTGAATTATCTATCATTTCGGTAGATTTGAGTTGGTAGCTCTGTCTGGGCATTAGTTTCCCCACAATAGGACTTCTCTCCCTCCCCTCTCCTTCACCTCACCCACATACCAAAGTAGGCAGCTTCTGAACAATGGGAAATTGTTTTCTTGATGGCTTTTACTACTTATTACCAACGCGGAGGGGTCTGTGGGGGGAAATTCCTAAGAGTTTTGCAAGAAAGTACAAACCCCTGGACCTGACTGCTGTGCATAAACTCCCTCCTCCATCTCAAATACTTTGCTTTTGTGTCAGGTATTTTCAAGGAGAAAAGTAACATGAAGGGAAACTGTTTTAAAAGCCCAACCTGCGGCTTCTTTCACTCTGTTATTTTGTTGCTTTCTTTGGGGGGCAAGAAAAACTTAATTATGTAAAGTAGCAACAGCTCACCCAGATCTTTCACTGATCCAAGGCACAGATAAGCAATTTTGAGGAAGTTAAATATTCAGTGAAGATGCTACTAATCACTGCCCCAGGAAGAGCCCGAAAGGAAGATTACTCTTTGCATTGTGGATGCGCCCATCATTTGCAAAGCTCTGCAAATACTCAGAAAGACAGAGGCTTGGGGAAAAATAACTCTCAAAGGTAAAAATGTCAAATTTACACTCTTTAATAAATTGCACCATGATGATAAAGGTGGTATTATAGAATAAAATAACTGTATTTTATTAATAATATAATAATAATTAATATAATATTCTTAGAAATTAAGAGAAAGGCCTGTTTCCCTACAGTTTTTTTTTTAAAGGCATATGAAATGAATCTGGCATGAGAGGAAATCTCTACCAATTAAACTGTTTTGCTGAAAAAAAATCTGTATATATACAATGCAGCATTCTTTATAAATGATAATTAATGCATTCTAAGAACATTCCTAGTTAAGACCAGAAATCCTTTCTTCTATGTTTTGATAAAACTCTTGGCAAACATAGTCTCGGGTTGGTTCCTACACGCACACTACCTTCCTTCATCACATTATACTTGGACCATAAATTATTATTAGAAAAACTTCCTAGCTTTGAAATTCAATTTGTTCTGTTTGGGTAATTTTGTAGTTCTTTTTTAAAAAAGTATCCACAGCGAAACTTAAAACAGAAGAATAAAATTTAAAAGCCCAATGAAGGTGTAATGAATAAGATAATAATATACATAATACATGAGCAAATAATCAAGATATTCACATACCATGTAATTTAAGCAATACACTATAAATTTTGTAATTTTAGATGCCCTTTGATATGTCTAGGAATAATTATTCATGTATTTATAGCATTCATGTCAGGCCCTCGCTACCCCAATTTTTGAAATTAAGAGTTTCCTAAAATGTTATTGGTTGAGCTGTAGTCACATTTTCCAGGGTCTCAGATTTCCATGCTAAACTGTAGACTTCACTCTCACCCCTCGCTCACCTACCCCAGGCATCCTCTTATCTGTGCTGTGAACTAAACTAGACATAGAACTCATTTTCTTTTCACTGATTTCCACCAAAAAAACAATTGCAATGTTACTGAAAGGATGGGGAGACAGAGAAGCTTTACATCCAGAAGCAGAGACAATTTAAAAGCGAACATTAGCTGTCCTGTTCTAGAATGTGCTAAACAGTCCTTCCTCATTTAGTTTCTTTCCTTCTCTCCTGTGCTTTCTCCTTCCCAACCCTAGTCACTTCTTCTGCGGAGAGGTTTGGACTCCTTTTTTCCCCTTCCCAGATTTGCACTACAAGTTTCCCCTCCACCCCTCAGACAAATGAAGATCGTTTTCTTATAACAGACAGTTCATGACCAACAGAGAATCCAGGTGTCTGCTTTTAAGCTAATTATTTCACCCCATATTTATTTCAGTTGATCTCAATGGTTCCTTGTTTTAGGCAGAGCTGATGTTGTTATCAGTCCCATTTCACAGATAGGAAACCAAAGTTCGGAAAGATGAGATGATTTGCAAGAGCCACCTAACTTAGTAGAACCAAGACCAGAGCTCAGGTCACCTGTACTCTGGAGCCCCCACCTTCTCCCAAGCCAGGATTCTGCTCCTCACTCAACTGCTCTTCTCTCCTCTCGCTCTGAATATTGGAATTCTCCCCCCAAAACATGGCATGTGTTATGTGCTTAAGAAATGTAACAAAGACTGATTAGCTCCATGGTTTTCAGTGTTTTCCTATGATCCCCATTATCAGCATCTGCTGGGAACTGATTGGAAATGCAAACTCTTGGGCCCACTTCATAGCCACAGATTTAGAAAGCCTGGTTCAGGGGCCCAGCCGTCTGGGTTTTAACCTGCACAGGTGATGATGATGCAGCCTACATTTTGAGAACCACAGGACTAGCTCTTCATCAAATCAGTCTCCTCCTCTTCTAGGTGAGAAGTAGACTGCTTTCCCCAGTTACAGAGAAAGTAACAAATGGAACACAAACAAATCCAATGCCATAAAAAGCTCAGGACATGACCCTCTGTCACAGTCCCTTTCCACTGTGTTGTCACCAATAAATGCGGTAACCCTGAAAGGTACGAATGAAAGATGGTGAAGCCCCAGGATACAAGGAGGCTGCATCCCTGAAGTACGGAAAGGACTTCTTGACCAGTCGATCAAGAAGACCCAATTTGTATAAAGCACTGGAGGCTTGGCATCCATATGTTCTAGCTCCTAGCATTATCCTAACTCATCTATGAAGAGTGGCATAATTCTAGGGTCCTATGAAAGAAATTAAGACATATAGGAAGTAAAGCTACCCACCCTAGCTTTATTTGCTTGTCTCCCCAAGAAAGAGATGAAAGAAAAATTCCTAGGGTCTAGAACAGGATCAAGGTTGATATGTGAGTTCCCACTTGCTGGGGAGGGAGTGGACAGGAGTGGGCCAGCGAGAAGAAATGCTCAGGTGCTAGAAAAATAAGAGGATAGAGGCCTCAGTAACAAGGCCCTCGGCTATTTCTCATGTGAATTCCAGAGTGTCTATCCATCAGAAAGAAACGGACTCACGGGAATAAAATTCCTTAAAATCAAAAAATGTAGCATTTGGGGCTGTTCTGGACACTAACAATTATCAGGTTAAATTAACTCATTTTGCAGAGATAAGGATAGACGAACCGCCCAGGATTCCTTGCAGCAAAACCACGCCAGGAACCGAAGTCTTTTCTGGCATCTAACAATCTCATCATTTCTTTCAAACTTTAAGGCACTTTCTTATAAATATCATTCCCTTCTCTTATATTTCACATTCAGAACTTACTACAGAGGTTAAGTACACTGAGCTTGGCTCTCCTGTCAATGTTTTAAAAAATTCTGACAGCTTTATTGACTAGGCTTCTACAATAATAGGGGATTCATTTGTCCATGAGAAGCTACAGGTAGAGAAAATAATCCCCAAACTCTCTTTTTTCACGAAAGAATGTGCAAAGCCCAGACAGGACTGCGAGACGGAAAGGCTCCTGGGCCTAATGGAACGCTTACTGAGATCTATTGATTCTGAGGCAGCACATTGATTGGCTATCTAACTTCACACTCTGTAATGTCTAGCCGAAAGAAAAAGTATGGCAACAGATAAAAGATGTCAGCAATGTCACCAGCTGTGATCACAAGTCTCCAAAAGGGATTGTGACAGTTAGTGAAGCATCTCTTTAACGTTAGTTCCCAGGAATGTGCTGTCAAGCATCTGTCTCAGCAAGATCAAGGATGGCCTCTCAGGTATTTCCACTTGAGAGTCACATGCAGTTTCCTATTGAGGTTTGTTTACATATTCACACACGCTGTCATTATGTATTCCCAACAAGAAAAGTTAGAGAAATAAAGGCTTTTAGGAAGTCCTTTATGATGATAAGGCTTTATTCTACCAAGCATCCCGGCTCCCAACTCTATAAGGGGCTGAATCGATAAAAAATTAAAAGGTAACATATTATAATAAGCAGCATGGCATAGGGTCTAGGGACATGGACTTGAACTAGACTGCCTGGGTTCAAATCCTCTTAGAACTTATTTGTGCCTCAGTTTCTTCAGCTATCACAGGGGGATCGTTAATAGTAGCTACCTTACAGGATTAGAATAATGCCTGTCACCTAGTAAGTGGTATCAAAGCATTTTTAATAACTCACACCTGGCCAACTTGTGTTAACCTGGGAGTACATTAGGTTTTAATACTGTTGAAATGCTTCGGGGCAGACAGTGTCACAGGGTAAACTGACTCAGACTGTCACCAGGTAAAAAGATAAGAATGGGGACCGTTTTGTTTGTTAAAACCAAAAAAGACACCATAATATGTTCAGAAAAGTCTGCACACACTACTAATCTCCTCAAGTGGAACTGCGAAAAATCAAAAAATAATTCCTTTTTTATGTTTAAAGACAGAAAACACAAGATCAATGTTCTTTATTGGTAGAGGTATTTAACCTCAGGTTAGCTAACCTCTGCCACTCAATAGGCTCCCCCAACCAGCAATTATTGTGTATTCAGAGAGTGCAAACCAATTAACCTGAGTAGACGGGAATAAAAAGATAAATCTCATGAAGGGGGAAGAAAAAAAACCACGCAATACTCTCTGAAATGATTATTTCCTTTGTGAATTGTAATCTTTATTATCTCATTCTCTTTTCTTTTATTCAAGGGGGCTAATAAAGAGTTGGCCATAGAATGTTTTTCCATAAAGCCAAATGTTCGTATATGATGTGATAAATAAACAGAGCTAATATGACTACATTGAAACATTCACAGGGCAGTCAGAATGCCGCTCCTCAGAAAGGGAATAAATAAAAATATGATGAGGAATGAAAAAGAATTCGAGATTAAAACAAAAACCAGTTACCCAACTCAAAGGGGAAAA
>NW_003852411.1:1563405-1573112 GCF_000181295.1 Otolemur garnettii
AGGGAATAGAAAGGGAAATATTGGAAGGCCTGATGAAAGAGATGAGATTAAATGAATGATAGGGAACAGAGAGAAGTAGGAAATAAAGATGAAAAAGTGAACAGATAAGAAAGACAAAAGTGAAAAGACAAATCTAAGCCAACCGCACCTGCCAAAGCTGCATTAAAAAGACAGAGAAGAAGCAGATCCACATGTAGCCTCCAAATCAAGCAACCAACAAGTGGGTGCTCTGTGCCTTTATGCCAAAGAGATGATGATTCCAGACACCCAAGGAGCCTAATTAGAAGCAGTTGAAAAGGGATTGTGAAAAAGGGCAATGACTAAGTATTACATAAAAGTTCTTTCCAAGTCCTTTGAGTAGGAAAACATCTAACTGTGGGTCAATCTATTTTTTAGAATAAAAAGGACGTCTGACAATTGAAGCCATACTATCATAACTAGCTTTTCAAATGATAGCAGAGATAGGGCACTTGAACATGAACAGACAAAATGATTCATTATGAAGCACTGCTTTATGTTACACAAAAATCAGGAGTTAGATAGCTATTATATATGATAGCTGAAAAGGACTGCCAGCTAGCACACAGCCAAGAAGAACAAAGAACCAGGAACAAAGCAGTTAGTTCATATTTCTATTGTGAAGAATAATCAAAATAATCAACTGCTGGTTAAAGTGCAGGCTTTGATATTTTTTTTTTAAAAAATCCAGTGTATACATGTGTATCGAATGAGTTGAGGCATTTAAATCCATTATCTCAAAAAAATTATATTTGCAGCTCAATAAAGCTGCAATTGCTCAAAACATTTTTCTTCATGGATAATTTTTAACCTCTAAGAGGTTTGAGTTGCTTGGGTTATTTTTTTTTAAATAAAAATCTGGAGACTAAGTTGGATCAAAAATTATCAAATTAAGAAAGAAGTTTTCTTTGTAATTCAAACCAGTTCTAAAGGTAAGACAAAAAGCTAATTCACAAAATATTTAAAAGTGACAACAGTATCATGGAGTAAGCAGATAAACTGCCTTGGGTAACAGTCTCCTAAACGTATAAATCTATGGAATCTGAGTACTTTAGAACTACGGAGTGTCCCAAAAGCAGCCTCTTAAAGTCACCATATGTAGAGAAATGGGAGATTATAGCTAAATGTATCTTTATTTACAAAATCTTCATTATAAAATTTCACAAAGAGGTGGCCAAATATTTTGTTAATATTTTGTAAAATTTTATCATGAATATTTTGTAAATAAAGGTACACTTAGCTACAGTTTCCCATTTAGCTTATGTATGGCAACTTTAGGGGCAACTTTTGGGGTGCCCTGTAGTATACAAACGACCTTAAGGACTTATCTAAGCTGCCTATAGCTTACTATTAAATAATACTGAGGCCCCAACAGATTGAGATTCGCCTGAGGCTATATACCTGACTCAGGGAGCGGCAGGACTAAGTTTAGTTCTTGCTTTTTCTCATCTAGTCGTCTTTCCGTGAATATTTGCCAAAACCGTATCATATGACCTTCTAGAAAGTCATCGAGAACCACAGGTATCATCTACAAGCACGCTGTATCCTTACCATCTCTGAGAGGCCAGTCAGTCAGTCCTGGTTGTCATGGCGATAACTCTTCACACTCACAGCCTGGTGATTACACATGTAAAATGCAGCCGACCCAGACAGGAAATAAACCTTATTAAAACAATGTTCAATAAATAGCATTGCTTACCTGGTGTGCCCATTCTGAGTTCCAGAATCTTGACTGAATTCTGAAATATGAATTCAGTGTAGTCCAAACGTCTATATTGAATAGTATTGGGAGATATTCTTTGTCCTAAGCCTTTAGCGGACAAAACCAAAAGTGTTTGAGAATAACTAAAGCAACATAATTGAAATTTAAAAGGTTACTATATATGCATTAGCATAATTATATACACAAAAACTAAGCAGTGAGTTTCTAATATTAAATCCCCTGACTAGGAATTATTAAAGCGCCTAGCCTCCTGCCTGGGTTTTCTTCCTTCTCTTAGTGTCCACCGGTTTCCTAACCCCATGCTGTTCTTTTCCCCTGTGAGTACATGTTGTTGTGACCGGTCTTTGTATGACAGCACTAATACAGACTCTCTATGATCACTCAGAATTCTAATGCAAGATAATAGAGTCCTCTTTCATTGTTTCCTAAGATGTTCTGCCCTCTACACCACACTCTGAAAAAACACTGCCTTTAACCAGCCACTAGAAATATGTTTTCCATTCTAACCCGAAAATGTAGAGAACTTGGGTTTTCTACATTTCTAGCCAACTCTTCTTGGTGATGAGAGAAATTTACAAGTCGAGTGCAATCCCTAAAAATTGATCTCCAGCTGGGCACCTGTGGCTCAGCAGCTAGGGCACCAGCCACATACACTGGAGCTGGCAGTGTGAATCCAGACCTGCCAAACAATGACAATTGCAATAAAAAATAGATGGGCTTTGTGGCTGGCACCTGTAGTCCCAGCTACTTGAGAGGCTGAGGCAAAGAGAATCACTTAAGCCTGGGAGTTGGAGGTTGCTGTGAGCTGTGACGCCACAGCACTCTACCGAGGGAGTGTGACATAGTGAAAAAAAAAAAATTGATCTACCATAGGATAGAAGTGAGAATCCTATAAGACTCCTTAAGTAATCACCAAAACCTAAGATTGACTCCTTCAAATATTCCATGATACACCTAAGTGATGATCAAACGTTTTAAAATTATGAAATGTGTCACAGTGACTTTTACCTACACTTTCTCAGAGTACATTTCTGTCTAATAGCTGGGCATGCCATGTTTGTGTTCTACATCCCCACACCTGCTCTCAGAAGAGAACAGTTGATCACCACCAAAAATCCAAGTTTGCTGAGACATGCAGTATCCTCAGGACTGCTATCTTCTTACGTTTCCTAAGGAACCCTCCCCTGCCTCCCCCACCCTCTCACTGTGCTTGCTGAAGCTTCAGATCTGACCAACAAACCCACTCAGACGCGCCCCTGTTCCTTGCCTGACCCTTTGCTCCCATGCTTTTCTAAAATTGTTCTCTGCAGCTGTTTCAAGGACAGAAAAGGAGTCTGGTATTCTTTTTGATCTACATTGTTCCTTCTAATCTAAACCATTTATTTCGCCAAAAGCTTTCAAAACCCACAGCTCCTTTGAAGTTCTGCCATCTTGCCATGCCACCCACCTCTTGCTGAGGGACCTCATTTATATGGGCCAACTCCCTCTACGTTCCTTTCATCCCCACACCATTCATCATTCCTCCGTACTCATCAAAAACCTTGATTTACCAGTTCTTTGATTTCACCTTCATACGAGGTCAAACAATTAAATTTGCAAACTCATCCTAGAAAAAGTGCTTTGAAGGATGGGTGGGATGCTGGCCTCAGTGCATAGCGTCCCAATGGGAGTACTTTGAAGGTGACCGGAGTGATGTTAGATGATGAGCAATGGACACTATTTCTAGGATATGTTCACAAACTTAATTGTCTGACTTTATATGATTCCCTTCCACCTTTGCCACCCATTCCTCTTATTATAACTGAGACCTCATTATTGCCAATATATGCCAAGCCACCGAAATCTCCATTGGAAACATTCAACTTTGATCCTTCTCTTCCATTTCACTCTGAAATGTCCACTTCATGAATTCTCCTTCACTCTGATCTCCATCCAAGGCCTCATTACTTTTTCACCCCTTCCCGTCTTTGCTCTCCTTTTCAGTCAAGCTAGATTCCACAGTCCATGACCATACCAAGGTTACCAACAATTTTTGTTGCCAAATTCATTCTCACTTTCTTTTTTCTTATATATGTCCTTCTTCAGCACCATCTTTTGATTGTTACATTTGGTCTTGCACTTTTAAATATCATCTATGATAATGACTTGCAAATTTATGCCTAAATCAAAGTCCAGAGCTCACCACTGCCTACTTGAAAACGCCTCTGGACTGTGTAATAGCTATCTCATGAGATTAAAAATAGCTCTTTCCCCAGGTCTTTTCCAACTCCGAACCAAAATCCATTGAATCATTCAAGCCAAAATCAATGACTCTTCATTCCCCATACCTTATAATCCATCCTCAAGTCTTACAGGTTCTAGCTCCAAAATGTACTCAAGTCAGTTCACTGTTTTCCATCTGTACTACCACTGTGGGCACCACCACCTCTCCCCAGGACCATTCTAGAGCCTCTGAATTAGCTTTCTATTTCACATCACTCCCACAACACCAACTACCCATACTCCATAAAATAGCCAGCTATTTTAAAACATAGTTAGATGATATAATCCCTTGGTTAAAACCCTTCCTTGCTATTTCCTTTCTCTCAGAATAAAAGCACATTCCTGACCACAAGTTTATCCCTTTCTTCAACTTCACTCCACATAATTCTCCCCCTCATCTACAATGGTCTAAGAAAGATCTTCCTTCCTGCCCCTTGCTTGAACACATCAAATCTTTTTCTTCTTCTTGGCCTTTGTATTTGCTAGTCTTTCTCATTGAAAGGGTTTCTCTCCTTCCCCTCCCCTACCCCCATTTCACTTGCCTGATCTTCTCATTCTTAACATTTGGCACCAATGTCACCTCCTCAAAGTCATGTTCACTAGCCTGCATCCAGAATGGCTCCTCACAGCTATTGTCTATCTCATGACCGTTTATGTTTCCTAAACCCTAATTATAGTCTTTAAATATCTTGTTTATGTATTTGCTTAGTTTTTCATTGCCTTGTCTTTCTCATTACAGTTTAAGCCCACTAACATTAGAGACTCTGACTTTCTGGATCATAGACGAATCTTGTCAATGTAATGCATTGGCACACTGCTGGAACTCACTTGTGAGCCCACCAAATAAATGAAACAATTTGCACCTGATACATTTCATCTGGAGGAGATTTGAGGGATAACTGAGGATATGGCTTACATTTTTCACGTACTTTGTTTTCAAAATTATGCACTCCCTCTGATTTTTAAAGTTTTGTGCTTAAATATACAGTAGAACCTCTATAAATTGGCCACCCAAGAGGCTGCAACAAACTGGTCAACATCTGGAGATGGTCAACATGAGAAACTAGGCCTACTGTATTAATACATACATGGGGTCCATGTCTGGTCTATGAAAATTAGGTCAACTTAAGGAGGCAGTCCGTGTAGTAAGGTCGTACTATAGTTTTAGTGTTTTTTTTTTTATCATTTTGGTTTTTGATTAATTTATTTTTAATAGAAATAAAAATTATAAGCTGGGCACAGTGGCTCACCCTGTAATCCCAGCACTTAGGAGGCTGAGGTGGGTGGATTGCCTGAGCTCACAGGTTGGAGACCAGCCTGAGCCAGAGCAAGACCTCATCTCTAAAACAATACCCAGGCATTGTGGTGGGAGCCTGTAGTCCTAGCTGCTTGGGAGGCTGAGGCAAGAGAATCACTCAAGCCCAGGAGTTTGTGGTTGCTATGAGGTATGACACCACAGCACTCCACCAAGGGTGACAAAGTGAGACTCCGTCTCAAGAAAAGGAAAAGAAATAAAAATTGTATATTTGTGGTGTCATCATGTCTTAAAATAGGTATACGTTGTAAAATGGTTACATATAACCAATCAACATATGCATTATCCCACATCCTTATCTTTTTTATAGTGAGAACTCAAAATTCTACTCTCTTAGCAATTTTCAAACATACAATATATTAATAATTATAGTTGTAGTGTTGTTAATGGTTATCTTTATTTAGCCTATTATTTGCTTGGAATATTTGGATGTTTTTACTACCTAGATTTAGATAAGCACTTGATAGCCCAAGCAGGCTGTATAATACATAAACACTAATATCACCAAATAACATTTTCTAAGAGCTTACTACATGCCAAACACTGCTCTAATCTCATTATGTATACGAAATTAAAGACACAATTATTACACCCATTTTATGAGGAATTCCTACATATCTTCTGATTTGAACTGATCACAAATAAGGGAACATTTTGTAATTTTCTCCATTAGAACTCAGGAGCAATAATCATTAACAAAACAGTACCAAGGCCAGGCCCTGTGGCTCATGCCTGTGATCCCAGCACTCTGAGAGGCTGAAGCAGATAGATTGCCTGAGCTCACAGATTCCAGAACAGCCTGAGTAAGAGGGAGGCCGTGTCTCTAAAAATAGCCAGGCATTGTGGTGGGCACCTGTAGTCCCAGCTACTCAGGAGGCTGAGGCAAGAGAATCACTTGAGCCCAAGAGTTTTGAGGTTGCTGTGAGCTGTGACAACTACCAAGGGCAACAAAGTGAGAGACACTGTCTCTCAAAAAATAAAAATAAAAACAGTACCAGCATCTCTTTCTCAGGATCGCACAAATTGAGAAGGCTTTCCTGAACCTTGATTTGAAAAGACTTCTATCCTTGCCATAATATACTTAAACCAATACAACCAAATGCTTAAATCAAATATTTAAATGTTTATTTTTATGCATTTCACATCTCTGTGTATAATGAAAGAAAGCATCTTACAGGCTCTCCTTCCATTTCTCCTGGGTCCAATGTCATGCTGGCCCATTTCTCAGAAAATAAAGCTGGGATGGACCAGAGTGGCTGATGTGGTCCTGATTACTTTAGGACACTACACATTGAACACTTACTGACTTCCTCTGAGTCTGTGGCTGGAGGGAGCTGCCGGCAGAGCTGGGATTACCTCTTCATTGCTTCTCCTTCCCGTGCAGGCTGGCAAAGCAGGGCTCCACTTTCAACAGTAATGATGAAGAATGAGGATTATGATAACAAAAGAGTCAGACTCTGCTGAAGTAACTTACCTTCCCTGTTGTATGAACCATACACACATGCCTATATGTTTTCATAATACTAAAGGGATTTTACACTATGCAAGAAAAGCAATTTTTATATTTTGAATCTTCCCAAATGATCTTAATTTTTATGATTTTAATAAATGGCTTGGAAAGACCAGTAAATTAAATGTAATATAAAATTAATAAATGGTTGTGAGGGAAAGGAAACATGAATTAAAAGTTTTGGAGTTTTGTCGTTTTTGGACAGGAAAAAAACTCTCAATAAAGCATCTGTATTCATCAAAGGAGCACTGATCTTAGCAAAGGAGTAGGGTGTCAACAACCCCACACCTTGCCCTTGCCCACGTCCCTTACGCTCGCCAACCCTGAGCCAAATGTTCCTGAAGCATCCTTGTACAGAGTCTGGGCACTTGATGTGCACCATGACTTCTGAGCCTGCCTCTCACTGCAGCCATTGCTGCAGCAACCAGTTCTGTGCAGGCTTCCGTCAATTTCCCAAAATGTCATTAGGATACCTCAGCCTGTACTTTTTACCCCCGGATTTTTCTGAACCTGATCTTCCCTCAGGCACCTACCACCTTAGGTGGAAGAGGGCATAGTTAGTGCCCATGGGCTACCTTAGACCGTCAGGGAGTAGAAGATAAAGTCTAAGGCTTCCATCTCTTGGTCCCCAAGTGGGAAATCTCTGACACATATTTGACAGCCTCCTCAGAAGATTCTGGCACCAGTGGACCCACAGTAGTAGCCAACTTGGTAGCTCATCCTGACTTGGGCAGTCTCTCCTCTCCCATTTCATGCCCCAAGCTAGCCCTTTCCCCTGGGGCCCTGCAATTAAGCCCCAAATGAAGTTGTCTGCAAGATCTGTCTTCACCTCCGTTTTCAAAGGAAACCACATTAAGATGTATTTTTTCAGGTTGTAGAAAAAAATTGTTACTCAACGAGTGAAAATTTTGGCATATAATTTTATATTTGTAATTAACTACAAATATATTATGGAACAAAATGCATTTTACATTTATTTGTTTCTTAAAAGGCAAAATTTCAGAAACCTTACACATTTCAGAGGTAGACATAGGAATGCCCTCTCAGAAATCAAACGGTTACTGTAGCACAGGCACAGTGCCTCCCTCAAGTACAACAACGTGACTTGGTGCCCTCGGTGTCTCTGAGCCAACCTTCACTCACCTGTCCGAATCTCACCCCGTAACGGCTTTTCTCTAAAGCTTCTCCAAAGCCTAAATAGCCCAAGCTAATAGTAGGCCAAAAGTTTCTTGAATTTATCCCTCTGAAGCATCCTTTAACCAATGACCAATGGGAGTAAGGGATTAATACCCAGCTTGGTAAATAGATTAGATTAGCTAGCTAGCTAGATAGCCAGATAGATAGGTTCTTAAAATACCCATGCTTCAGTGACTGTGTGGCTTAGGGCTAAATGGGGGTGAGGTTTTTTAATTGGTTTGGTGAGGACTTGGTTTTGATTTTTTAACAACTTAGAGGTAAATTTTCGTCACGCTCCTTAAAAATGTCTTGTTTCAAAATATTTTTACCAAAATAATGTGGAGTCTCTTTTCTTTGCTGTAGAATAAAGAATAAATAAATTTGATTCCAGATAGATAGATAGATACAGAGATACAAAAATCCAGCTATTTCTCAGGTCAGTTAACTCTTAGCAGTAACTTTGTGCTCATATGGGCTGCCTTTCCTTCCCTGTCCCACTTCCCCACTTCCCTGATAGTATTTCCTATATTTCTCAAATAAATTATTTTGCACTAGGAATCTGTCTCAAAGTCTGTTTCTGTGGGTACCGAAACAGAAACAATTTTGTTGGTATAAAAATCTGTAAAGCACTGCCCTGGGTCATCTATAACGAGAATACTGTTCTCTACAGAACTGGTTCAGCACTTTTACCCAGTAGTGTTAAAACCAGTTTAAATGATATCTAAAAATGAGAAGTCAGACCTTAACTCACAGCAGGATGTGTGAGAAGTAATTCAGTTATGCATAGCTTCTTAAAATATGCACGCTCCAGTGCCTATGTGGCTTAGGGCTAAATTGGGGTGAGGATTTTTATCGGTTTGGTGAGGGTTGGGTTTTGTTTCTTTGTTTTTAACAGCTTAGAGGTAAATTTTATTCACACGCCTTAAAAATGCTTGTTTCAAAATATTTTTACCAAAATAATACGGAGTCTATTTTCTTTGCTATAGAATAAAGAACAGCTAAATGTGATTTCAGCTACTTTCTTAATCTTTTCATGATAGTCTCTTCAAATGTCAAACTGCTATCTGAGGCATTTATTTTTAACATTCCCATATCATACTGTGTTGCTGAAGATCTCAATCCTCACCCCTTCCCAGAGATACTCCATTTTTATGAAAGATAAAACTGAATCTAGGAATTTGCCTGAGGGAAGGAGAGAGGAGATACCTGGCCTGGGTTTGTGCCTACCCCAAATGAAAAGGTATATGTAGTGTCCTCTTGGGAAACTGCCACATTAAATTTGGCCTGATGACGTCCTCCTCATGACCAGCATACAGACAAACATGATTCTTTGAAAGTTTTTTTGTCTTCATCCTATCTACATCCACAGTCTTCCCCAGATTCTAAGAATAAAGAACCCACAGGAGGCAGCCAGAATAGGAGGGAAGAGGTGCCAAAAGTTTGAGCCTTCCAAAGATTCTATCCAAATCCAGCGATTTCAGATAGACTTAGATAATGGTAGGGGATGGGAAAAGAAGAAGAAAACGTTACCATTACTCACTAGAGAAAGGGGACTATCAGACAGATGTCCTGGGTCAATCTCTAAGAAAAATAATTTATAAATACTTACTGTATTGAGTCTTGTACTAGCTCCCAAGAAATCAACACTAGGCTCAGCATCTGTGGCTCAAGTGGCTAAGGTGCCAGCATACACCTAAGCTGGT
>NW_003852411.1:1573320-1592203 GCF_000181295.1 Otolemur garnettii
ATTAAATTAAAAAAAAAAAAAACCCTGATATGTTAGTGTAAAAACAGAAAAAGCAAATCTAAAACTTCATTACGGTGTTAAGCTCCTCACTTAGGTACTACAAGAGCTCAAGAAGGGGCTCTCCAAGAGCCTGGGGATTCAAGTAGGTGAGACAGACTTTCTCCCCCACCATGTCTCCGTGGAAAAATCCATTCTCCTGCCTCCAATCCCTCTAAAACTCATAGCAACTTAAAGAGAAAATTATTTCATTCTTTATTAACATAGTTGATAATTAGAATCGACAGTAATTTGATTGAAATGGAACATTTAACAAGAGAAAATAGTATGGGATAATGCAACCCGCTCGCCCTTACTGGGATATTCTTACCTTAAAGTGTGAAATTTGACTTATCTATCCTAGCAGCAACTTTGTTTTTGTTTTTACAGACTTAGCTACACAAGTATTTCAGAAATAATCACTGAGAACAGTGTTCTCTTAGGTTCTGCTTCTCCTTTGCCCCTAGTTTACTAAAAAACTAGTTGACTTCTTTGTTTAACCCCTTCCTACTCGAGCATAACCTCTCCCTCTAATTCACGGAATTCTGAAGGCACAGAGGTTAAGCCATGACTTTTAACAGATTCCTTGCCTAGTGACATGGGACGAGTTTAGCAGCACTGAATCATATCCTTCCTACATCAGACACAGCACCAGGCACCAGAGATAAAGAAAGATAAAGAAAGATCATCCACCTCATGATCTAGAGAGAGACACTTAAGACGTATGTTTCCCACAGCGTAAGCACCGTGCTATGACGGAGGCACGTAAAAGATGCCAGAACAGGACCACAGCCCAGCAGCAGAGCGCAGAGATGACCAGGGAAGTTTTCCTGCAGAAGATGAGACTTTAAAAGGAGTTGAGCTGTTCATAGTAGAGGCAAAGAAATTAGTGATGAGCTGCATTCTTGTCTGGAAAAGGTCCCCACAGATCTTGGATAGTAGGTGACACAGAAGTGGAACACAACTCAAGTGATGAAGGCTAAGTCTGCAATCCCATGAGCTCTTTGGCTCATGGGAACAGTATAAAGAGGAGAGGCGGCCATGAAGCCCCAGAATAGCAAGAACTGATAGTGTCAGGCCAAACATGTCTCTACTCAGTTTTATTTTTTTATATTTTTTAATTAAATTATAGAGGTAGATCATGTATACGTTAATGCATTTATGGGGTATAATGTGCTGATTTCACATACAATTTGGAATGCTTACATCGTACTGGTTAATATATCCCTCACCTCATTTACTTACTGCAGTAAGACATTTATACTCTATACTTAATAGATCCAACAAATACCCTTGCAATATGCACCATAGGTGTGATCCCAGCATTCACCCTCCCTCCATCTGACCTCCCCTCTCTCCCTCATCACCCGCTCCCTCCTTCATCCTGGGCCATAGTTGTCATCTAGTCTTCATATGAAAGTGTGAGTGATTGTATATTGGTTTCATAATAGCACTGAGTACACTGGATATTTTTTCCTCCATTCTCAAGATACTTTACTAAATAGGATATGTCCTTTATCTGGGTTTTATCACTTGCAGAAAAAAAAACAAAAGTCCTGAGAGGCTTAGAAACCTCTTGAGAATGTGAAGTTCCAGCTATCAAAATAATTTACTAATTCCACAAAGGTCAGCAAGGAGCCTTTATGAAAACACAGTGTCTAGAATTTTATCTTGTTAAAAACTGAAAAGTAGCCTGTTATGTATAAATGTGCTTGCCCCACCGGTAAAGGAAGAGCTTGATCCACAAATGTGCATATGTGTTTGAGAGTACTTGCTGAATTTTTTGTATGTTATTGATAAATATCTTGTACAGTATTTTTGTATGTTATTTATAAATATCTTATGTTTTAGGTTGTTTTTTTGCAAGTTAATCTTCTTTTGTCGTAGGTAAGTCTAGGAAAAGTACAGAGATTCCTTGACTTACAATAATTTAACATCATTTTTTTATTCCATGATGGTGCAAAAGTGATTCATATTTAGTAGAAATTATACTTTGAATTTTGATCTTTTTCCAGGCTAGCAATATGCTAGCTGGAAACTCTAGCTGGTACAATGCTAAGCCAAATCATCTAACCCAAAGCCTATTTTACAATAGAGTGTCAATATCTCATGTATCTGTTTGAATACTGTACAGAAAGTGTACATGATGCGTATGATGTTCAGGAAGCGTATAGGAAGCATATGATGTTCAGGAGGGCATGTGTAATAAGTGTATTTCTTACAGCATTTTCAACTTACAATGGGTTTATTGGGCTATAACCCCATCATAAGCCAAGGAGTAAGTGTATGCCTTCTGAGTAAGAACAAGACATATAAGAACCAAACAAATTATAGAAATGATCGTATGTTTTTACATCTTCATGGACAATAATTGTATTTTAATCAACATAGAATAACTGAACACTATTCACAGTCACACAGTGTAGAGAGATGTTTCAGTCAGCAACAGACTGCAGATACCATGGCGGTTTCATAAGATTATAATGGAGCTGAAAAATTCCTATCCTCTCATGACATCATAGCTATCATCATGTCATAGCTCAATGCATCCCCTTTTCTATGTCTAAACATATTTAGATACACAAATACCATTGTGTTACAGTTGCCTGCAGCATTCAGTGCAGTAACATACTGTCCAGGTTTACAGCTGAGGAGCAACAGGCTATGCCATATAACCTAGGCGTACAGTAGGTTACACGTGCACCCTCTGGGTTTGTGGAATTATACTCTATGATGTTTGCACAATGACTAAATTGCCTAAAGATGCATTTCTCAGAATGCCTCCTGTATGGAATGACCTATATTCTTTTCTTAACAACTGGAGACTGGAAAGGATTCTAACACAAATGTGTCATATGCTTCTCCCCACTCTGGGAAATCAACTAATGTGCCGTCTTCAGCCCTGATCCTCCTCACACTTAGTCATGGCATTTATATCTTTCTATTAAGTAGAAAATAACAAAACCAAACTATCTGGTACTTTCTCAGGAACATAGAAAGACAATCTAGAGGGAAATGTCACCAGTGCTGACTGGGTTGGTGGGAAGCTGCTGTAGATGGGCAAAGTAACATTTTCAAGATGCTGCCAAAATAAAATTAGAACTTAATAGCTTGACGTAATGAAAATGAAAACTGTAAATGGTAATAAAGTTAATTAGGTGGTTAATCGCAAAAGATATAGCTAATTTATATTTGGTGCCAAATAAAGTAAATACATTGGCCTCTAGGAAACAGTATATATCAGCCTCACAGAACTATCAAGAGTTGCAAATGTACAGTCTGATTCGATAAGCGTGAAACCAGAAATTTCCCTGAAGTGTAGTTTTATCTTTTGCTCCCATCAATTCACTTTAGAAACTTGCTAGTTCTTTTCAGGTAAACACCTCTTCGGTTTCATGGGTTTTTTTGTTGTTGTTGTTTTCTTTTGTTTTTATTTCAGGCTCCTTTATTCCATGAATATTTACAGAACATCAACTATAGGCAAAACATTGACATAATCATTGAAGATAACATTGGGACAAATATATCAATTTCCTCAATTTTATTAGGAAATAAAAGCATTATCTATTTTTTTTTACAAACTATTTGTATTTTGAAGTTATCATAATTGTACTAGCTGGGATCTTCAACTTTACTAGGAGTGGTGGTAATGAGTACACTTATCTCATAATTGATTTATAGATAATGCTTTCATGTTTTATAAGTCATGCTTAGTTTTACGTTTTATAATTCATGTTAAATTTCATCAGAATGTTACAAAAGACAGTTGTATAATTAAAGCTGTGTACCAGTGTCATGCCCAGGTAAAATATCTATTTAAAGTTCAAAATAGGGCAATGAATGCTGATGTAAAAGAGTGCAAGAAGTTCCTGATAATGACCTCAGGTCCCTCATTACCACTCATCTTTAGGAAACTTCCACTTGTTGAATGTTTGTGTACTATCAAAGAAGGAAATCCACAATTACCTGAAAATGCTATTACAATATGCTTCTTTTGCCAACCACAAAACAATTTATGTGACTTGATTTTCTTCAGATACTTCAACCAAATGACATACATCAAGGACTGAATGGAGAAGCAGATGAATGAATTAGTCTATCTTTAAACCAGACATGAAGAAGAGTTATAAAAAAATGTGAGGAAATGATACTTCCTATCAAATACTTATTTTGTATAATAATATTTATGTCCCTGTATAGTGGATTTTTTATTTTTAAATAAGTTAGCATATATTCTTACATTTTGTATTTAAATTTTTATTGTGATAACCATGAATAGATATAACTAACATAAGAAAACTCCTTGGGCTTCTTAATAACTTTTGACTGAAAGGGCATAGGGATTCTGCCAGCTGCAAAGTATGTTTATTTTAATTACACATTCTGTAACTGGGTGAACAACTACAGGATTGGTTCAAGGACCCACTGAATCTGTATAAAGAGATGGATCTGAGTTAAAACTCCATAAGCCCTTACTCTGACTAAAGGGCCAAAGTCATGTTTTGGGTCTTCTGGAATCAGCATCAGTTTAGAATCAACATCCAATAGACCTCACAAAGTATGTTTATGTCCTTTTCCCCAGTCCAAAAGCACTCTTGTACAGGCCATAGGTCCTTTGGTGAAGACTAGGGGAAAGATTAATACTATAAATTTTCTGTAGTGTTAAAGAGTCCTTCCTCAAGGAGACCCAGCCTTCCCTTCATTCAAGAGATTCTGGGTCTGTCACCTGGCTCAAGTGTGAAAATTGACTGTGGGGCCATTACTCTGTTTATATGATTCAACTTAGACTTCTGTCACTTGATCTGGAACTTCTAGGCTCATACAGATCAAGTTAAGAATTTAGTAGGCTTCCTATCTATCTCACTTGGAGGAACACTATAATTAGCTAGCTAATTATAAGAGTTAAGTTATTCTGGTTAAAGCTTTGATTCTAACCCTACTAGATTAACTCTGCCTGCCATGAATTTGGCAGTTAAATGCCATTACTTAACCCTTACTTTATATCTTATTCTATTTTTTATTGCTATAAAAGATTAACAGAATACCATAGACCAGATAATTAATAAAGAAAAGAGGTTTATTTGGCTTATGGTCTAGAAGCTGGGAAGTCCAAGAGCATGGTGCTAGCTTCTGGCAAGGGTCTTCTTGTTGTGTCATACTCTGGCAGAGGGTAGCACCTGGTGAGAGGGCAAAAGCATGCATGTCACCTCAGGTGTCTCTTCCTCTTCTAATAAAGCCACTATTTTCATGATGGGAGCCCTGCATTGATGACCTTATCTAATACTAAATACCCAAAGGATTTACCTCCAATCAACTGATGAATTTGGTGATTAAGTTTTCAACACATGAAATTTGGGGGACACAGCCAAACCATAACACTATCCCAAGATCCAGTTACTCCTATCACATTTAGGTTGTCCAACTGAGTGGCTGCAGTTCCCATTGTAAAGTCTGGCCAACATGAAGAAATGCTCATGGAACTCTTCAAGAACGTGGAGTCTTCCTTCATAAATTATTTCTTTAAGTGAAAGGCATGTCTTCTGGATCCTCCAAGTGTGAGTGGATAGGTATTACAAGGAAAATCCACTCTACCATTCTAATCCCCCTAAGCCTTTGAATCCTTTCCTCTACATTAAAGCAAGGCAGCTCAGGCATTTCCAATTCACAGTGAGCCATCTGTTGATCCCTGTCTCAGTCAACTATCAAAACCACTAGATCGGCTCGGTGCCTGTGGCTCAAGCGGCTAAGGCGCCGGCCACGTACACCTAAGGTGGCAGGTTCGAATCCCCAGCCCGGGCCTGCCAAACAACAATGATGGCTGCAACCAAAAAATGGCCAGGCGTTGTGGCAGGCTCCTGTAGTCCCAGCTACTTGGGAGGCTGAGACAGGAGACTCGCTTGAGCCCAGGAGTTGGAGGTTGCTGTGAGCTTGATGCCATGGCACTCTACCCAGGAGGATAGCTTGAGTCTCCATCTAAAAAAAACAAAAACAGAAACACTAGATCCTCCCTAACTGACCAAGCTGGAACATTAAACGCAGAATCTTTGCTTAGTGAGCCCAAACAACAAGCTTGGCCTGTTCCAACCTTATATTTTTTCCATCATTGTCTACACCTTTAATATCCATTCCCATACATGTTCCACAGATTTATGCTTGTATAAATTAGAAAACTCAGAGTGTAGTACACTTCCTCGTGGATCATACTTTATAACTCACCTTTAGGGACAAACTGAGACTTTAGTCTATTTATAGATCTAGAAGAAAAAAGGAGTGGTAGGAGCAAGCACTGAGGAGAACTAACATTGTCTTTCCTCAGGCAATGCAGGGTTAGTCCCATTAGACTAAGGCAGAAAGGTAATAACACTGTGGGTAGAGTGGCATCTATCACTAAGGGTGGGGCTGGGGAAGCCAGTTCTGGTGGGGGTGGGAAAGTCTCTTCCACTGGGAGTAAGGGAGACCTCTTCCACTAGCAAAGAATACTCAATGTCCCCAACTTCATCAGGGGCTTCCTACACATCCTCACCCCAAAGTATAGGATCCCATTCTTTCCCCATCAATGCCTTCCCTTTAACAATGGATATCCTATAAAACTGAGAGTTCAACCTGTGTTGTAATTCAGCCAATTACAGAGGACATTTGCATTTAATTTTCAGCTATTTCAGCCCTGCTGCTAAAGGAGGTGAGGCTGTCCTACAGGGCACACCTAGAAGCTTTTAGGTCATTTATAAGGCATCTGGGATGGGGATTCACATTCCTGAGCTCATTTTTTTCTTTCACATTTGTCCAGAGACATTAGGAGCAACCAATCAACATTATTATGTTCCTCTGTTTTCCAAAAATACTTGGAAGTATCATACACAGAGTCCCTTAGTTTCTCACTAAAGTGGATAAGAATCCAATGCAGATATTTTGTGCATCTACTAGAAACACATGAGGGACTATCAGAGCTCCACATATAATTAAATCAAAGATCAAATTAGAGAAACTCCAGGACCAATTCAGGAAACTCATCTTTAAAATTCTGTTCCCCTAGAACCACTCTTGATACCAAAATCCGTATTAGTCAGGGTTCTCCAGATAAACAGATGCAATAGGGTATATTGAGATATATATGAGGAAAATTATTGGAATTAGCTCACAGTATCTATCATCTATAAGCTGTAGAACCAAAAAAGATGGTGGTGGTAAGTCCCAGCCCAAGGCTAATGCCCCAAGACCCAGAAGCATTGATTTCCAAGAACAGGAGAAGATGATATCTCAGCTCAAACAGACAGAGAATATAAATTTGCCTTTCCTCTACCTTTCTGTTCTATTTAGGCCCTCAACTGATTGGATAATGCCCATACACATTGATGAGGCCAGTCTTCTTTAGTCAGTCTACAAATTCAAATGCAATTTCAAATCTCTTCCAGAAATACGCTCACAGGGACACACCCAGAAATAATTTTTAACCACCTATCTTGGGATCTCTTAGCCAAGTCATCACAAAAATTCACCATCAAAAAGGAGTTCTGAGACCATGATACAGTGGTGAAGAATACAAGTTTAGAGTTCAACATGGTTTTGAGTCTCACCTCTAATATGTAGGTGTGTATGACCTTGTGTAAGGACTGAACATTTGTAAATCTCAATTTCCTCATATGAAAAATGAAGATAATACTTTAAGATACTGTTGCAAGTCTTAAAATAATGCTGTTATCTAGAAAGTCCTTGGCATGGAGCAAGTGGAAAGCTTATACTTTCACATCTCTAAAGCACAGGGTGGGTGCATGTCTACATAATAGACATGCAATTAATTCTATAATATTGTAAAATTTAAGACAAAGAAGAAGTTTCAAGAAAAAAGATTTATCAGTAATGTCAAAATTTGGAGAGATGATGAATTGGGTAAGTCTTTGGTGACTTTTGGAGAAGTCAACATGAGAAACAGAGTAGTGTCAAATGCCAGATTACAATGAGCTAAGATGAGTGGTGGTGAACAAAAGAAGTCTTTACTGTAACCCCCCTTTTGCAGTACCTCATACTGTTATGAATTCTGGGGAAGAAATGCTGCAACATCCTTGACTATGGAACCTAAGTTAAACAATTATACAAGAGTCTCTGTAAACAGAAGTTCCCTTACTGTACTAGATCAGCAAAGAACTTAAGTCAATTTAGGGTGTGTTCATTTCTTTTTATAACCATCCTATTCTGTGTTATATTACCTTATCTGTGAAACAATATTTAGCCTCCACTCACTTCCCCTTGAAGGAATTTAAGACACCAGCAGAATCTATTATAATGTCTTCCTCTGATTAAATACAAAGGAAAAAGTCAAAATTGAATTGAGTAAGTAATTTCTACAATGTAAACATATACAGTGACCTAAAGAAGGAGATGGCATGGAACTGCCAGTTGTGATGCTAGAAAATTTCATCAACTGCCCTTGAACCACCTTTAATTTGATCTTCTGTTCTCTATGATGAGTTCTCCTTGTAGACTCATAATCTCTTAATAGCAAGGACACTATTTTCTGAGTGTGCCTATGCAACAAATTTACTTTCTATTAATAAAGCCCTATTATTCTTTGCCTTTATGGACTACTAATGGCCTTAGAAAAATGCTGCATTTATAATTTTTGATTAGGTTTAAACCTAGGTGGCCTGTGTATGACATACAATTAAACTTTACTAGTTTTAATAATAGAAATTCAGAACGTTTCCTTATTCAGGTGTACAATTGAGCTTATCTTTCTGTTCCTTAGGAGAATAGATTTTATAATTAATTCAAATTCTGATCTATATCACAATTTTTTTATAAATTATTTATAAAATACAAAATTTTTCTAATTATCAATCTCCTTTTACCTTAAAATTAAGCAAAATGGTTGGCTTATAAACAATGAGATCATTTGAGTCTTTCAGCAGATTTTTAAAAGGTAGATTCCTGCATCCCACACAAAACCTACTGAATTAGAAGCAGAATTTTAATTATATAAATGTAAATATCTCCCCAGTAAATATTCCTAAACAATCTAATGATTAATCAAGATTGGAGACCACTGGATTAACTTATACTTAAATATTCTATATTAGTCAAATTAGCTAAAATTATTCTGTGATATCAAATTACTACTAAATCTCAATAATTTATAAGAAAAAAGAGTTAATGCAGGTGGACATGTGTGTGCTCAAGGGAAGAGTCATAGCTTGATGTGCTTGCATTACTAGAAATAATGATTTAATAAGTTTAAAACCAATATTCAATTGTTTAGTATAAGTAGGAATTGAATTAAGAAAACAAATGGAGATGATGGGCAAAAGGGAACAGAGATAGGAATGAAGTAGATTAAAGAAATCCAAAATCCATTGCAAAATGCATGGCCTGGCTCTTTAAGACTCTAGAAGCTATCTTGCTGGAGTTTCACCACTTCCCCAGCACAACTCTGCTCAGAGGTCACTGAGCAGGCAAGGTTCGCCAGGGCAGGGCTGCCCTCTCAGGGAAAGTGAGAGCTTTTGGAGAGTTAGGGAATGCAAAATGCACTGGAGATAGTATGAACATCTACATCTTGTTAAGAGAGAAAAAGTCACACAGAAACAGATAAGGAGAAAAAGATCTCCTTTCTTCTCTCACCTTGGTATGGTCAAAAGCACCAGACCATTAGAGCACCAAGCTTCCTGAGTATTAATTGCCATTCCTGTGATTTGTGTGTGGGGGCTAATTGGGGTCTGCTTTGACATCCTGCTCCTGGACTGTGCTTCCTGTCCCATGTTCTGTTCCTGTTAAGATCATAAATGACTTAGAGAAATAATAGTAAGAGGTAAATCAGTCTAGTTAATATAATTAGTTAAAGAAATAGTCTTTAGAAAATGCAAGACCAGCAAGAACCATGACATAAAGGTTTAGCCTACCCCCTTAGACTGATGATTAAAACAATGGTGTATATAATAAAAACAGAGCTATCCTGGAGCAAGGAGCTTTTCCATAGACCTCATGCTTAAAGGTGGTCAGCCACCATGACTCAGCTCTTTATAAAATATTTCTCTTCATGTCCCAACTTTTCATTTTTCCCTCATCCTCTCATGTCCACTAGTCACTGGGAGAGAACTCATGGTCCTCCACAGGTTAATTCTTTTGTTTGTTTATTTGTTTGTTTTTAAGGCAGAGTCTCACTCTGCTGCCCAGGCTAGAATGCTATGACATCAGCCTACCTCACAACAACCTCAAATTCCTGGGTTCAAACAACTTCCTGCCTCGGCCTCCCACGAAGCTTAACCAAAGGTGCCTGCCACAATATCCAGCTAATTTTTTTCAATTTTTTTTTTAAGTAGAGGTGGGGTCTCACTCAGGCTGGTTTCAAACTCCTGAGCTCAAGTGATCCTCTTGCCTCAGCTTCCCAGAATGCTAGGATTACAAGCATAAGCCACCAAACCTGGACAAACAGGAAAAAAGATTAGGAAAACCATGAGCTGTCACATAACCACTAAAGAATTCAACAGAGTAGGGCTGTACAATCTTTGTACAGGGTGAGGAAATGTATAATTGCCAACAATACAATCTACCACTGGTTTCTCCTATTCCAACAATTGCATAATATAATTAATGCCTCCCATATGGATATTAAAATGATGTCAATTATAAGAATTATCTTTTTTAACAGCTTTATTTAAATATAACTGATACATAAAAAATGGCACATACTCAATGAATATGATTTGATGAGTTTGAACATATATATACATCTATGAGACCATCACCACAATCAAGGTAATATACATATCCATCACTTTCATAAGTTTCTTCATGCTCCTTTATGAGTGTTTACTTATTTGATTTTCTTTTCTGGTAAGAACACTTAACATGAGATATATCCTCTTAAATGTTTTAAATGCACAATAAAGGATTGTTAACTATAGGCACTATGATGTGTGGCAGATCTTTAGAACTTATGCATCCCACATAACTGAAATATAAATGGTTCCTATAATAGTTTGTTAGCATTGGATCTTAACCTGTTTATGCCAGAGGCTGAAATTTTTTAATTTTTAGATCGACTCTTTGACAAGCTCCCAGCATGCTAGTATCTGCAGCAGTGACTAACTCTGTCACTGTGATAACATGTACCCTCAGAAGGCAAACGTGTGTGAAAAATCAGACCTTGGTGACAACCTTGAGAAGTAGGATATAAATAACTCCTATATCACTGCCATTCCAATAATGGAATGTGAGACATAAGTGGATTAATTTGGCTCCTCTAAAAGTGGGCTTTGTCTTAGACAAGATTTGGAAGGTAAATCCGTGAAGACATTCAAAGAAGTTAGGAAATTGATACAGAGAAGGGAGAAGAACCAACATGGGCTCAGTCTTGCTGCGGATTCAATTAGAAACCCTGTCAGACAAACGCCAGGACCCTCCCATCAGAAGAAAGGGAGGCCGAAGCATTTGTTCACCACAGCAATCCCTACAGATTCAGGGTTGCCTCCCGGGAAGTTAGCTTCCTTGAAGAACTTTCTGGTTAATCTTTACAGCTAAACAAGCTCTAGTGACATAGGATAAAGCCTTGAGCAGAGAAAGGGAAAGATGCAGTTGCTTACCGTGGGAATCTGTCAATTTTGTAGGTGCTAGAAGACCCAAGGAGCCAACAGGACCGAAGAGCAGCAGTAGCCTCTGCTACACCCAGTTCTGAGTTGACATCTATTGCCTATTAGGTATTTTATGACAGACATTGCATTCCTTTAAATCAATTTGACCCATCCCACTGTTATTTCAAATTAATTAACTAATGATTTTCTTTCTCTAGTCACCATCAGCCCTTAATAACGCCTTAGGTTTCACTTCGAGCATCAACTCTAATTAAATGTGAGTGGCTACCTGAAATGTGTTGAGAAAAATTTGAGGTCAACTTTGCTGCCCAGTGACAATTTACACGTCTTCTACAAAGGACAAGGGATGTAGTTAGATTTGCCACATATATCTCTTATCCTTTAACTTAGTTCAAGAGTGGGCAAAAAAAAAAAAAAAAAATGGTGCTAAATAAATACAGTTGATTGACTTAAAGCATTGTAATAACATTTAGATTGTTCAGGAAGGAAAGAAGTTTAGGTCCTAATTATCTATGAACTGACTGGACAAGTTTATGAACATGAAGGTGAGATGGGAAGGAAAAATGCCTGTCACTCATAGGCTCAGGAAAATCCTAATCTGGAGAAAGCTGCTCTCGTATCTTTACAGACAGAATTAGTGCCACCTCATCTCTCCATGGAAAAAGAAGTAGGAAAAATTTCACAAGGGAGTATTCCTATGCTCGGAAATAGAAATCTAAGAAGAAATGACAAAAACAAGTTTGAGTTTTGCCTCGTCCTTTCTGACTCCCAAACTCCTTGTTAGTTCTTCTTTATGTGAATCATAAACAAACCTTAGCAGAGTATTCACCCACTCCGTCTGTTCTTCCATCACCTATTAACAGGCTTACAGAAGAGGAGGTGCGAATTGGCATACCCTCATTTTTAATAATTTAATAAAAGGTGACTTTTGCAGCTTCTCTGCCTTAGACTTCAGCTGCATGAACCAAACTTTGACTCAACTTGATGTACAGATTCTGAGTGCAGCTTTAACTGAGTCGGGATAGTTAATTTCCTGCCCCCCTGCCCTGGCCCTCCCTGGGCCTGCTTTCTATTTATGGCCTCCACCTGTTACCAGCTTTCTTTCCACCCAAGGCTTTGCTGCCTTGTGCACGCCTGACATTCTGTAACCCTTCGTCAGCTTATCACGAAAATTAGACCAAATAGCCAACCCCTCGGGGAAAAACAAATGGAAATACCCTGCCCTTTTTCACAGAAAAAGGCATCTTTTACTCCCTGGTCAAAATTCAGCAGCAGAGTGCAAATAAGAACATTTTCTTTTTTCCATAGGAAATGAAAACCTTAAAAATCTGTAGCCCCTAAGTGCTTTCATGGATTATAAGGTTTATGATCCAGCCGCCATTTAGCCAACAGCGACTTTTTAAAAGGCTTAGGATATTTGATAGAGTGAGCTTAGAAATTTATTTCAGTTTTCACCAGTGACATTTAGATATGTAAACTTCCTGGGATTCTCCATGGGAGGATCTCACTTGAATATGAAAGTATTGCTGATCAGATAGTAGTAAGAGCCTGTGCTCTGGAGTCAGACCTCCTCGGTGTGTAACCTTGACCAAGATATGCTGCCTCTCAACACATCAGTGTCACTGGTTAAATGAGGAGGGTAGTATTAACATCATAATTCTTGTGAAAATTATACATGTAAATAATAATAATACGTAGTACGGCATTTGGCTATATTGGCCTTCACCAGAAAAACAGAATACTACTCTTTTTTTATAAAGATCAAACAAAGGGTGGAAAGGCATTTTATTTTATTTTATTTTTTTTTTTGAGACAGAGTCTCACTATGTCACCCTCAGTAGGGTGGCATGGTGTCACAGCTCACAGCAACCTCAAACTCCTGGGCTTAAGTAAATCCCTTGCCTCAGCCTCCCAAGTAGCTGGGACTACAGGTGCCTCCCACAACGCCCTGCTATTTTTTTGTTGTGTTTGTTGTTGTTTGGCAGGCTGGGGCCAAGTTCGAACCCACCAGTCCCGGTGTATGTGGCTGGCGCCCCAGCCACTGAGCTATAGGCAGCAAGCCTGAAAAGGCATTTTAGAAATTAAATTTTTAGAAGTGCTTCCTAGTTTAGTCATTACAGTAACCATTAAGAAGTGGGGTCTATATCTAGTCCCTTGATTATAGGTAGATTTGAAATTGCTTGAATAATACAGTACAGGGCAGTAGTGATGCTTTGTGACTTTTGGGATCATAAAAGGTCATGCTGCTTCTGCCTCATTCCCTTAAACCACTCATGTCAGATGGCTCCCTCTGGAGACACTCTTAGAACCCGGGCCCAAGCCATAGACACCGGAGCCACACAGAGAGAGCAGGTGCCTGATTAATAGTCTCAGCTGAGCCCAGGCGCCCAGCCTTTCCAGCCCACACATGTGAGTGGAGGGGTCCTCACATGACTCCAGGCCCTGCCATCTGAGTCCTCCCAGACATAGTGGAGCAGAGAAAAGCCACTCCACTGTGCCTTATTCAAATTCCTGCTTTCAAAATTTATAAGCATGGTAAGATGGTAATTGCCTTTACTATTATGTTTGGGTATTTGTGACACAAAAATATTAATCTGTAACCACAGCAACAAAACAGCAAAATCATGAAAATAGTTCAAAAGAAAATAGGAAATTGGTTTCATGGGTATTGAATAGTTTGAACTTAAAAACAGATAACATTAGAACATCAAAATTCAATTGTTAACATCTTATAAAATGTTCCTGCTCCAATTTTAGAAGAATTTTCTCTGAAGCTATATAAATCCTTACATAGGCTTCCTTGGAGACACTGCTTAGCAAAGCCTAATCATTATTAATTGCCATAATTCTCTTTTTAAGTAAATGAATTCCAATGATAGATAGCATGGAAATAACATTTACCTAATTAAACCAAGATTTAAAAGCATCTACACTACTTGGCACACTATGAGACAGTAAGTTTCACATTTTAAAGTAATTAGAATCACTCTGGATGCCTGTTCAAAGTCTGATTCCAAGGCCCATCCACAGAGATTCTGATTCAGGAGAGATGTATTTTTGACAAGCAATTCAGAAGATTCGATACAGGTGGGATAGAAAAAAAAAAAGCTTTTAAAAAATACCCCAAAGAGGGGACAGAGGACACAGGAACAAGCAGGTACCATAGCTTCTGCCCTCAAGCAATGTAACAGAACAGACATTTCTGTGACTAATATAAAACAGCATTTAGGCTTCACATTGTGTGTTGGGTTTTAATGCACTAGAGTCAACATTTTTCTTCTTTAATTTGAATTGTCAGCTAGGAGAAAAACTAGGCCCAAGAGTCTGAGGTTTTCTAACTGGCAGGAAAGTGTAAGCACCTTACTTAGTGGTGGATCTGATTAACACAGTTCATTTACAACTTATATGAGCAATATATTCTATAGATTAAGTGAAGAATTTAATGTCTTAAAGTTTAATGCTACTTTCCAGGAAGACTAAAGGGAAGCTCTGTGTTTCACCTTGAATAACTAGCCCAGGAGGAACTTTGGCCTGAATATCCCAGGAAGCTTTTTAGTAAAATTACAAGGAATAAAGCATGGGGTGGAAATTGTAACAAGACTTTTTCCACCACCTATCTGGTCTCTTATTTCCTTGTGCTCTTAGGATAACATAATTACCAATATTTTCCAAATTCCTTTAGAAAAATCCAAAGAAAAGTATTGTAAGTTAAACATAGCCAAGTGAATTCATGAGACATACAAGAAAAATATGTAATCTCACAAAGAGAACAGGGAATGAGGTAACACCAAATAAAAGATCTCAACAAAATTTTAGACTATGAAAAATTTATGGACAATTATGAACAGATTTAGAGAAGACTAAAATTAAGATTTCCAGGACAGAATGCCAATAAGAGACCAGTAATTCCTACCCCAAAGCATCAGACCCAGGCAGTTGGAGTCTCCTGGTACCTTTAAAGGCGAGGGTGTAGAGTGTCATTGAAAAAGGAAGATTGGGGCTCAGCACCTATAGCTCAAGTGGCTAAGGCACCAGCCACATACACCAGAGCTGGCGGGTTCCAGTCCAGCCCAAGTCTGCCAAACAACAATGACAACTACAACCAAAAAATAGCCGGGCATTGTGTTGGGCACCTGTCCCAGCTGCTTGGGAGGCTGAGGCAAGAGAATCGCTTAAGCCCAGTAGTTGGAGGTTGCTGTGAGCTGTGGTGCAACAGCACTCTACCCAGAGCTTGACACTCTGTCTCAAATTAAAAAAAAGGAAGATTGGCTAAATGTTCATATAGGGACAATTAAAATCCTCCCATTTACAAGCCAAGAAGTCAAGCTCTTCCTGGAACTTAAAAGTAAACAAAAAGATTTCTTTATAAAGATGATTACATCTCTGAAGATAAGAGTGAGATACTGTATGAAAACAGATTAAGTGAAAGTCTTCACTGAGAATGGTAAAAATCGCCAACACCCAACCTCACCACCACCAGCTCCCTCTCCTTATCTCTAACTTTGCCTGGAGTGCTAGTAACCAGACCTAATCTCCAAATCTAGAAATTGCAAAGGCATCTTCTAAGCATAGAGTACATAATGTTATTTTCATCCTATATGTCACTGGAATTTATTTACTTAAAAACTGCATACAGACATTAAAATGATGGGAAATCCTACTGAAAAAGTGACCTTGTCACCTCATCACACTCCAATGGAGCCCAAAGCAAGGTCTCGCTCTGTGCACAAGAGCTTCCAACCAGCTTTTTATTTTTTTTATTTATTTTTATTATTATTATTTTTTTTTTTTGAGACACAATCTCACTATTTTGCCCTCGGCAGAATGTCATGGCATCACACCACTCACAGCAACCTCCAACTTTCGGGCTTAAGTGATTCTCTTGCCTCAGCCTCCCAAGTAGCTGGGACCACAGGCACCCACCACAATGCCTGGCTTTTTTTTTTTTTTTTTTTTGTAGTTGTCATTGTTGTTTGACCAGCCTGGGCTGGGTTCAAACCTGCCAGCCTCAGTGTATGTGGCTGGTGTTCTAACTGCTGAGCTATTGGCGCAGAGCCCCCAACCAGCTTTTTAATGCTGTCCTGTTTTCTATGGATAGACATTCAAAGATTAGTAATCACTGAATTAGCAGCCTCTAATATTAAAGAAAGAATCCTATACAAACAAGAAGATAGATGAAATGAATTTAGAAGAAACAGAAAAAATTCAGGAAGCAGAAGAAAACTTTGAAACAGTTATAATTAAGACCCACAGAAAGACAAGTAAAGATAGTCCAGCATGAAATAGGAAGCCCATGCTAGAAAAAAAATAAATCAGAGAAAAGAGCTTTAGAAATAAAACTTGGGATATAATTTAAAATGTATTATATATGTCAAAAGGTAAACTTGAGAACATTCCTAGTCTTTATCCCCCCCTGCCAAAAATAAGTTTGGATGACAGAAAGAAAAAAAATGAGAAAATTAGAGGATCAATTCAGAGATCTACATCTGCCTAAGTGATGCTCTAGAAAGAAGGAAGTGAAAATGTGCAATGGAATACATTAGCAAAGAAATTACCAAAGAAAATTCTGCATAAATAAGTAACATATTTTCACTATGATAGATAGGGCCCAAGAAGGCCCATATGACATTAAATTAAATGATACCATGGTTTCATAATTAAAAAATAAAAAAGTTCAAGGCCCAAGGCTTCAACACAACAGAAATTTATATTTCACAAAGAAATTCAAGGCAGTAAAGGAAGTCGCTTCCACGTAATGATTTAGATGCCCAAGATCATTCCTTTTAGTGGCTCTGGCATTCCCTCGTTAATTACTATCTAGCCTGCAGAGGGGAAAGGTAAAGCATAGAAGAAGCTCACCTGTTTCACAGAAGCCTTGGTGCTGAAATAGCACGCGTCCCTTCTGCTACCATTCCATTGATGAGAACTATTCATGTAGCCACACAGAGTTTCTCAAAGAGCCGGAAAGTAAGGCTTCTTATCTATCATCCTCTTTCCAGAAGTTGTGAAATCCCCAAAATAGAAGACCCAAAAAACCAGAGTAAAATAAGCTGAATTCCAACAATGATGGTGAAAACATATTCCAGGATGACAGTTGTGCAGCTAACCTAGAAAGCAAGTTACGACGGGGCCAAAAAGATGAATAAGAAAGAATAAGCCTACATGTGCACGTGCACACACACACAGAGACTCACAGATTCCATGTCATGTGTGACTACACTGAGAAAAGTTTGAGTGTTCTGTCAGAGACTAGGAAGTTGAATTAGTGATAGATACATAAAATTAAGTAACGAAAAAGAAAAGAAATATACCCTAGCATATACAATGTCCCTCATCTGCAACTCATACTCAGTTATAAAACATAAACACAAATCTTCATTATTCACGAGAAAAAGTTTTCGTTTTTTTTTTTTTTTTTTTTTGCAGTTTTTGGCCAGGGCTGGGTTTGAACCCACCACCTCCGGTATATGGGGCTGGCGTCCTACTCCTTGAGCCACAGGTGCCCCCGAAAAAGTTAAGTGATAATATTTTAAATTGAAAAATAAAAAGGTAAGAGTTTATCTATGTTTAGATATATGGATTGTCTTAACCTGAGTTCCACAAAAAGCAGAACCTGGAGTGAAGGCTGTTCCCTTATTAGGAGAAATGAGAGGATGGGGACTGAGGTAGGAAGGGTGAACACTAATCAAAGGCAGTTGCCAAGGTATTAACTCTTGATAGCAAGTCAGCCGCCCTTGATGTTAACCACAACTGATGCTTCTGTGTCAATAAGACCATCCAGGTCAGAGGCTGTGTAAATGACCATGACTTGAGACAGTCTGTTGCTGTAGGGGGAAGACAGAAGACTTACTCATCAGCTTCCACATCTTATTGGTCAAAGTTTCACTTCACATTTTGAGTTAAGCAAACATAGTCATCAGGTGGGTACGGTGACATCTCAGGGTCCATTGGGAGGCTCTGATGTGAGGCAAGAAGCATGGGTGGTGAGAAGCAAGAGGCTGTTTGGGCAGGGCTCAGTGAAGTTTGCTGGTGTCTGCACAGAGCAGGTCACTGCAAGGTGGGAACACAGAGCCATCGCCACACGCTCTACAGATGAGTGAGCTAGTCTGACTAAAATAGCGCACAGAGGGTGCACTATTTAGAAAAATAGTGAGGGTTTATATTTAGAAAAAACAACTAAAAGAATTAAATCAGGTGCTGCCTGTGGCTCAGTGGGTAGGGCGCCGGCCCCATATACCAAGGTTGGTGGGCTCAAGCCCAGCCCC
>NW_003852411.1:1592363-1597175 GCF_000181295.1 Otolemur garnettii
AAAAAAAAAACCTAAAAGAATTAAATGGAAATGCCAATGGAAAAATGAAATAGGTGTAGTAAGATTAGGATAGGACTGTTAAAATGTATTTTTATTCTTTTAACTTGTATATATGTATTATTAGGTTAAAAAAACAAACAAATTTGATTAAAAGTACTTTACATAATAGCATTTTTATTCCACATATGTATCATTGTTTTAATTGTTAACAAAGAATTGTTTTAATTTTAACAAAGGTCAAATCAAAGTGTTTTGTTGTTCTTAATTTTAAAGTTGGGCCATTTCTATTTCCATGCTATATGGATGTAATCCATCATAGTCAAATTCATGACTAGATGAGACTAGAAATTCTCTAAAACCCATAGAATTTGAAAACTTGGTGGTCTAAGGATTCTTCATACTCTTAAAAACTGTATAGGTTTTAGTTGTTTGATATTTACTATATATAAAAAATAAAATTGAGACAAAAATATTTGCTTATTGATTCACTGTAAAATAATAATAAATCCACTGTATGTTATTAATAAAATATCTTTTATTTATAAAACAAGTTTTTTAAAAACAAAAGTATTTGTTTTCTAAAACAAAATACTTCAGTGAGAATAGCAGTGTTGTGAATATTTTTGCAATTCTCTTTACTTTCTGGTTTAATGAATATAGTTTATTTGTTATATCTGTATTCAGTTTGTTGCAATATGTTGTTTAAACTCTATGTAAAAAAAAAAGTGACCTCACATAGATGTGTTATTAGAAAAGGAAAGAGTATTTTAATAGCCTTTTCTGGTAATCTTATTTATTCTTCTTTGATACCACACCAAAATATAACATAGGAAACCACATATATGAACTTTTTATATTCCATTACAATAAAAAGCATTAGTCTATCTTGTACTTTAAAAGGACCTTTTTTGTTAACCATGCATGATTTTATGACATAATGCATTGGTCATGTGAAAAGCATTGGTTCACTAAACAGTTCGAATCTTCCAAATGCTGACCCATTTCAAAATACAACCAAACAGTAACAATCATTAACACCATCAGCCATCACATTAGAAAGTCTTTAGGTATTGGGAAACTGTGAGAAACTATCTAGCTCATGGTGATGAATACAAGATTATCAAACTTTAAATTTTTGTATGAGAATTCAAATTATTTTAATTGGCAACAAAAAAATGTCAGTTGCTTTTTAAAAAATGACTGGCTTGCCTTATTTATTTTTTTAAATGTCTGCCAAATAAATTAGGATAACGCTAGTTTGTTTAGTAGTTGTTCCTTCAAGCAAAAATGGCATTCATGAAAAAAGCAGCTAGTCTAGCTCGCAACTCACATACAAATGCTTTTCTCCAAGGCAGCCATCATACTTCAGAATGCATAAGTACTTTATGGTTATTTCTCATTTTGTCATATACAATGTTAAAATGACATGCCCTCAAAGGCTGAGATTTAACAGAAGTAGTAATCTTTACTGCTTCATAAAGATATTCCTCAGTGTAACTGGAATTTTTTTAAGCTGCAACTATATGGTGGTGAAGAAATATAATAACAACTAATATAGTTGTTGGGTACCACTGCCTTGATCTATGTTAAGATCTCAGCAGCTTTACCCACCATTGCTTTTGTGCTATAATTGAAAATGTCAACCCAGTGAAAAGGTAAGTAATGTTTTAGTATTACTATAAAAATACTTTTGTCTGTAAGTCACCCTGACAGGATCTCAAAGGCCCATGGGCTATCTGGACTGTGACTTGAGAACTACTAATGTAGGTACTGAGTGACATAAATGATTACAAAAAAGAGTCCTCACTTTTCTGCCTGACTGAGGGAACAATTGCACTACGTGTTGAAAGCTGCATAGATTGTACATATGCAACAATAGTAATGATACTTGATCATAGCTCAGAATACCTGAGTTCCAGGGCTATCATTTATAAATCATAGGACTTACAACTTTTCAACTATATTTCTTTGATGTCATTTCCCCATGCTTATAGTGAAGACGATACAACCTACCTCCTTAGGGTTGTTGGATAGACAAGAGCTACTCCAAGTGTAATTCCTGAACCCTCAGCATCAGCACTCCCCAAGAACTTGGTAGAAATGAAAATTCTGGGGACCTAACCCACATGTGTTGACTAAGAATCTCTGAGATTGGGGCTTACCAATCTCTGTTTAATTAGGCTTTCAAGGTGAATCTTACTCATATTGAAGGTTGAGAAGTACTAATATAAATAGACCTTGCATGATAATTAGAAATTGTGAACACAAAATAAATTTATACTATACTAAAAAGAATAAAAGAAAGGTCTTCAGGCAAAATAATTACATATAGTTACCTGTGTATTTGGCTTTATGGTTTCCCCTTCCCCCCTTACCACATTAATACTTGGATCATCCACAGTGGGGTAGCACTGGTCCTACTATTGGTATTAAAGATATATGTGTTCTCTTTTACAATGCTAGTGGGATTACAAACTAATACAATTTCAATGGAAAGAAGTATAGAGAATTCTTAAAGGACTAAAAATTGACCTTCCATTTGATCTTCAATCTCCTTACTAGATATGTGCCCAGAAAAAAAAAAATCATATTACCATAAGGACATTTGCACTACAATGCTTACTTCAGGCCAATTCACAATTGTCAAAACATGGGAGCAACCCAAGTGCCCATCAACCCACGAACAGATTAACAAATTCTGGTATATGTATACCATTGACTAACATTCAGCCTTAATAAAAGATGGAGGTGCTTACTTCAGCACCACATATACTAAAATTAAAACAATACAGAGAAGATTAGAATGGCCCTTGCACACGGAAGACATGCAAATTCATGAAGCATTCTGTATTTTTTTTCTGTTAGTCTTATACAAAAAGATCATTTCAACACCTAAGCTCAGAGACAAAGTAACTTAAAGTGAAGGAGGTAGTGAGAGGAAAAAATAGGGAAGGAAGTGAACAAGAAGAAAACACACAAAAGGAGGAACAACCAGAAAGAGTCTGGCAACATGAAAAACCAAAGCAGCACAACTCCACCCCACTAAGAGATCATGAGGTGGCTACTGCAGAGGATTCCACTTTTAAAGAATTAATGGAAATGACAGAAAGGGAACTTAAACTATAGATGTCAAGAACAATAAAGAGAATTGAGAAAGTGGAAAAATAGAACCCAATAATGGATAAAAGATATGAAGAATATAGAAAGGATATGGTGGAGTCTAAAGAATTGAAGGAGTCAAACAGGAAATTTAAAGATGTAATAGAAAGTAAGTTATATAATAAGCTATACATGATTATCTTTAGGAAAGTGATTTGAACTATGGTGGAGTAAAGTGAACAAGAAGAAAACACACGAGGAGGAACAACCAGAAAAAGTCTGGCAACATGAAAAACCAAAGCAGCGCAAACCCAGGTGGCTACTGCAGAAGATCCTACTTTTAAAGAATTAATGGAAATGACAGAAAGGTCAATAACAGATTAGACCATGGAGAAGAAAAAACCTCAGAGCTAGAAGATAAAGCTCTTGAGATAACCTAGGCAATTAAAGAGGCAGAAAAGAAGAGAGAAAGCAGAATGTTTGTTTGCTCAGAGAATTATGAGACTTCAATCATTCAAAAATATAAATTATAGGAATCCCTGAAGGAGAATAGGAACACCCCCAAAGGAATGAAAGCCCTACTAGAAGATATCATAATTGAAAATTTCCCAAGCATCATCAAAGATTCCTAAACATTCATTTTAGAGGGATATCAAACCCTGGGTCATCTCAACACAAACAGAGATCTCCAAGACACATTGTAATGAAACTGACCAATGTAGAGATGAAAGAGAAAAATCTGCAAGAAGCCAGGAGCAAGCACCAATTGACTTACAGGGTACATCCATCAGGGTGACAGCAGATTTTTCAACTAAAACTTTCCAACCCAAAAAAGAATGGTCATCTAACTTTCACTTTTTAAACAAAACAATTTTCAGCCCAGAATTCTGTACCCTGCCAAACTAAGCTTCAAAATCAACAGAGCAATGAAATCTTTTACTGAAGTGCATACACTAAGGAAATTCACCAGCTGGAATAAGACCAGCTCTACAGGAAATATTTAGACCTAGTCTCCACACTGAATATCACAATGGACCACCAGCAAAGTAAACACCCAGAAACTAAAAAACAACATCTAGTTTCCACAATGGCATGAAGGATAAAACTAAGCAATGGACTTTCACCAAATTAGATGAATAGAACTCCACCACACTTATCTATTCACTCAGTAAATGTAAATGGCTTGAATTCCCCACTCAAGAGGCACAGGATGGCTGATTGAATAAAAAAGCACAAGCCATCTATATGATGGAAGTTTTAGCTAATGCAATCAGGAAAGAGAATGATATAAAGGACATCCACATGGGGGCAGAGGAGGTCAAACTCTTGCTCTTAGCCACTGATAGGATCGTATACTTAGAGTACCCCAGAGACTCAACCAAAGACTCCTGAAAGTGATCAAAAAATATAGCAACATCTCAGGGTATCAAATCAATGTCCACAAATCTGTAGCCTTTGTATGCACCAATAACAGCCAAGTTGAGAAGCTAATCAGAGACACAATTCTCTTCACAGTAGCTTCAAAGAAAATAAAATAGCTAGGAATATTCCTAGCAAGAAAGGTGAAGAACCTCTACAAAAAGAATTCTGAAACCTTAAGAAAAAAAAAAAATACCTGGGACCTCCTCAAATTAAAAAGCTTCTGCACAGCCAAGAACACAGTAAGAAAAGTAAGTAGACATCCCTCAGAATGGGAAAAGATATTTGCTGGTT